>NC_088359.1:11742500-11972500 GCF_036884655.1 Musa acuminata AAA Group
AAAATCAATTGATGGGTTAATTGATCTAATCCATATTATTGAGTTAAGTGTGCAGGATTAACTACGATAACCAAAAAACACAAAGCAAGAATACCGGAGTCAAGTTCGATGGACGTTTAAGAGTCCGAAGAATCATCGGAGATGCTGCCGGAACCAACCGAGAAGAAATCGGGAACCTGTCAGAATTTTCGGAAGTTCGCCGAAGAGATCGTTGGAGGTTCACGGAGATCACCGAGAAGGCTCAGCTACTCAATAAAGTCATCACAAGTTCGGGAGCTTGCTGGGAGTCCGTCGGAAGAAGTTCGTCGGAAAGCTCGCCGGAATAAGACTCGACGTTCGCAGTTGAAAACTTGCTTAGGATGTTTTTTTTTGTTTTGTAGTTCACTTGTAATTAGGATTAGGATTAAGAGATACTCCTATATCCTGGTTAGGGGCCAACTAGGCCCAAAATTAGACTTGGTTTGGGCTAAATTGAAGCCCAACAAGTCAACCGAAGGGTCTGACGGTGGCACCGCCTAGCACTGTCAATGTCTGACAGTGACAGGCGGTGGCACCGCCAGCATCGAGAACCCAAAGAGAATTCAAATTTTGGAGCCCAAATTTGAATCCTCTTGAGGCCTATAAATACCCCTCAAATCTCAGCTGGGATTACAACTTTTTGAGCAGCAATTGTTAGAGAGAAAGGTCTTAGAAAAGTCTTTGCTAGTCTTGTTTTCAATTGGTTAGTGTTCACCTCCTTCTTTCTTGCTGAAAATCTGTAAGAGAGTGAACCGCTTGTAAAAAGTTGTAAGAGGGGTATTTACCCTTCCCCTTCAAGAGATTTGCTACTGGAAGGTAGGAGCCTCATCGAAGAGGGGCCTCGCAAGTGGATGTAGGTCATTTGACCGAACCACTGTAAAATCGGCGTGATCTCTGGTTTGCATTTACTTATTGTCATTTACATTACTGCCAACCATTTGCACTTTAATGCTCTACTTCTTTGTCTCCGTCTTACTTATCTCTTCAGGTTAAAACGCAATCGAAACGGTTTCAAACGAAAACGTTACTTTTATCGTACGAAGTTTCCGAAAGTGTTTAAATCGTCAAAAGTTTCACACTTTACCACTGCACTAATTCACCCCCCCCCTCTTAGTGCCGCTCCGATCCTAACATCTTGAACATCTCAAAACTGCTAGCTCGCATGTTCTAAAATGTTGTAAAATTTTCTAGCTTGTATGTTGTAGAAATTGCTATCTTACTACCTCGCATATATATGATGATAGCAAAATTGCATGATGGTAGAACTTGAAGATTTATTACGCAACGATTTGAAACTGTTATTTCCAAACGCATGAATAGTTGGGCTTCTCCTTTTTGTTGATGACAAAGGGGGAGAAGTATGTTGATGTCATGCATGATTTGATCATGACATGTTTGCTTGGATTTTTGAATCCAAGAATTTTTATCAATAAGGCACATTGATAGGGGGAGTTTGTTTAAATTCTGAGAGTTAAGGTTAACTCCATCATCAATTGGTTGTCAACATAAAAAACGGGGAGATTGTTGAATCTCGTATTTTGATGATGAAACCAATTGATATATGTTTATATTTTAATCTGCGTTTTGAGTTACGCAGGATGCTTTGATCAGGATGAGACAATTAAAGCAGGAAAAATAATATTGTACCGGAGGAAAATATGTCAAAAGATTGGACATCGGGACGAAGGAACGATCGATGTATCGACAGAAGGCTTTGTTAGGATCAAGAGCACTAAGAGGGGGGCGGGGTGAATTAGTGCAGCAGAAAACCTTCTACGATAAAAACTGCGTTCGTTTGTTAAAAGTGATTTCGGTAAGAAAGCCGATTCTAAGATTACTTTAACTTAAGATTAAGCGAGATGACGTTAAAGTAAATCTACGAAGGCAGTTTGCAGTTTATGATGAAAATCAGAATGCAAGCGCAAACTGAAATGCGACGTTCGTACGATAAAACCGGTTTACGTCTAAATGCCGATTTTGAAGATACTGAACTTTGAGATACGTTTTATAAATGCGCAGAAGGTAGTTTGCAGTTATGATTAAAATCAAAACGTAAACGTAAACTGAAATGTAATGATCGTACGAAAAAGCCGATTTACGTCTAAACGCAGATTCGGAAAGCTTTGAACTTAGAAACTCGTTCGTAAAAGCGCAGAAGGCAGTAGCTATTTAGGAGGTTTGCAGTAAAGATAAAATGCTCAAAGTAAATGCAAACCGAGATTTAGAGTGGTTCGGTCAATCTTGACCTACTCCACTTTTGGCTTCCTCCACCGACGAGGTCACCAACGTCAACTAGAGGCCTTCTTTCAATAGGCGAAGGCCAACCACCCTTTTACAGTTTCACTCCTTTTGATGGGCTTAGGAGACAACCCTTACAGAAATTTTCTCTCCTCTCTTTACAACTAAAAACTTTGAAGAACAGAGGGAGGAGAACTTTTGGCCTTTACAACAATTTTGAGCTCTAAGAATCACAGAAAAAGATCAAGATTTCGAGTGTAAGTTTTTCTTTTTCAGTGCTGAATGGGTGGGGTATTTATAGGCCCCAACCCAGTTCAAATTTGGAGCTCAAAACTGTCAATTCCCGGAATTCCGGGATCAGGCGGTTGCACCTCCTGACTAGGGCGGTTGGACCGCCTGGCAGAGCTCGAAGACTGAGCTTCTAGGCGGTGCCACCTCTGTCAGGGGCGATTGCACCTCTCTGCCAGAGCTCGAAGACCGAGCTCAGGCGGTTGCACCTCCTGACTAGGGCGGTTGCACCGCTTGCCAGAGCTCGAAGACTGAGCTCAAGCGGTGCTACCTCTTGTCAGGAGAGGTTGCACCGCCCAGTCTCGCTCGGAGACTGAGCCCAGGCGGTGCTACCTCCTGGCTAGGGCGGTTGCACTGCCCAGTCTCCCTTGGAGACTTAGCCCAGGCGGTGCTACCTCCTGGCTTGGGCGGTTGCACCTCCCACAGCAATCAGGGTCCGAATGGGTAGATCCATTCGGCCCAATTTGGGTTTTTCAGGGGCCCAATTGCCCCAAGATTAAGCTAATGGGATCACCTCCCATTTCCAACTTAATCATTGTGCTAACTACGATAAATCCTAAGACAATTTCTGCAGCTTGCTCCGGTGCGTCAATCGCTTCTTTCGGCGAGTTTCCGGCGAACTTCCGTCGATCATCCGATGAACCCTCGGTGATGCTCCTGCGGACTTCCGGCAAACTCCTGGACTTGCGACGATCCACTTGGCGAGTTCCAATGAGCTTCTTTTGGCAAGCTTATGGACTTCTCGGATTTGTTCCCGTAGAACCTCCGATGACTGTCCGAATTTCCGTCGAACTCTCGAACTCCCAACGTGATCATTGTCTTGACTCTGGCGCAACTCCTGCTGCATATCTTTCTTCCATCGTAGTTAATCCTGCACACTTAAAACAAAACTTTGATCGAGACAATTAATCCTAAGTAATTAACCAAGTTGTCCGGCATGTCATTGGTCCCTCGACGCTTCGTCCGATTCTTCGGCGCATCGTCCTTTCCTGCAGCCTATTGCCCAATCGGCCAGTTGACTCCGCAACTCCGATATCCTTGGCACAATACCCGCTCTTCTTGGCCCGATGCCCGAGTCCACGGCCCGAAGCCTTCTATCGATACGTCGACCGATCCACCGGCCCGACGTCCAATCTTCTGACATGTTCCTCCGGCACAACATGATTTTCCTGCTTTAATTGTCTCATCCTGATCGAAGCATCCTGCGTCACTCAAAATGTAGATTAAATTATATACATATATCAAGTAGTTTCATCATCAAAATACGAGATTCAACAATCTCCCCCTTTTTGATGATGACAACGACTTGATGACGGAGTTAACCTTAACTCCCGGAGTTTAAACAAACTCCCCCTATCAATATGCCATATTGATAGAATCTTGAATTCAAACTAAATTCAAGTCATTGCAATATTCATCATGAATACTTGCAACACGTCATCATTAACTTATGCATAACATGTCATGTCATCAACATACTTCTCCCCCTTTGTCATCAACAAAAAGGAGAAGTAGCACAATCAAGTGTTTGTGATATTGGTTCAACTCATTGCATGAAAAACATAATATCAAGTTTCATCATCATGCAAGTTTGCTATTATCAAATATCAACATGTAAAATTGCGATGTAAGCTTTTGATATCATAACGCAAACATTTCAAGTGTTTATCAATTGTAGCATTTCATCACATGGTAAGATATCAACGCGTAAAATTACGATACAAGTTCTTGATATCTTAACGCATGATGCAAACATGGCATAATGCAAGTTTGGCAATCATAGCATCAATTCATATATCTCTTGATGATGCAAGCATTGCAAATATGGCAATCATATCAATTCATATATCTTTTGATGATGCAAGCATAGCATCAGTGTTCATAGCATCAATTCATATATTTCTCCCCCTTTGTTGTCAACAAAAAGGAGAACGATATAAGCAAATTTTAAATATAAGTGCGATGCCATAAGCAGGTTCATGTCATTTTTCAACAAAAAGTGATAAGATACCAAATATTTAAACATTTCAAGGAAAACATGACATGGAGATAGCTTTGAAAACTTCTTCCATTTTATTTGTTATTTTCTTTTTGCATGACGGAGGAAAGCTATTTCTGAGTTTACTCGAATGAAGTTAAAATCGATAAGATATTAAAGCACGCTTCATTTTTACAAGTATCAAGATATGTATCAAATCCTTGTACATAAAAATGACTTCCTTTTTCAAGAAGGAATTTATAAGCAGGAATCATTTCATCAAATCCATTTCTCAAAATAAAATATTGTTCACATGATAAGTGTATAAGAGATGTATTTGCTGATTGATTCCATATGTCAAAAATTAATGATATGAATTAAACTTGATATGACATATGCTTATTAAGTCTGGAAGAGGATAATTCGAAAATCCAATTGTTAGGATGCCAATAGTTAAGAGAATCCGAAAATGAAATTAACACTTTCATGCATTCGGACAAGGCTGTGCTATACAATCATGAGGACAAAACATGCTTATTATCATGAAAATTTTTGTATCCAAAGCACATAATTTCCAACCTGTTATTAGGGCTTGTAATTGTGTAAAATCATCATGGCAGTCGAGTGATTTGATCATTCAATCAAGAAAGTTCGAAAATTAATTTTAACAAGTTCAATCATTCGGACATATTTTTGCCATAGTTTTTCAAATACAATTATGAAGATAAGACATGCTCATCATCATGATAGTACGATAGCAAGTTTACAATATACAAGCTAGCAAAAAATTTTCAACATTTTAAGACACGAAAGCTAGCAATTTTCTCTTTGAGATATGCACATTAGCAATTCTTTCTCCCCCTATGTCATTGGGAAAGAGAAGGGAAGACCCTTTACATTAATTTCTAAATTATGACAAGAGAAGGTTTCAATCTTATTTGTGCATCATTATATTTTCAAATTCGAACATGCACAATTTCAGAAACCTTATATTTCATTCATGCATGATACTGAATAAATCAATCAATATTATGAGCATATCATACATGATACTTAAATTTTTAACTATTTATCATCATTTTGATCATGATACCAAACATTCATCATTTAGAGTATTAATGACATTAAATCAACATACATCATTTTAGTAACAACTCATAGCATTTTAAATCATGATTTACATCATATGCAATACATCACATCATAATTAAAAAGCTCAAGTATTGCATGCATCATTGCAAATCATAAATGCTTCATATCATGATGGTATCAATTTTGTCAAATTATATCTTACCATGCATGATCATAACTTTTCATTTGTATACATCAAAATAAATTAATGAATATTTCATGTATTCATATCATCACATAAGGAATATCAAGAAGAAAATAATTAGGTGATGAGATAAACCTTTCATGAATACAAAGAGTTGCATGAAAATCATATCATGAATACAAGGAATACAGGTCCCAATCATTCAAGAGAAAAATCATCATTCATTTTCAATTCATTCAATTTGACAAATCATGATCATGATTTTGATAAAACTCATTTCAAATTTAAATCATCAAAATCATTTTTATGGCTCACAAAATTTATAACATAAATAGATTCATGATTTCATTGATAATATATTTTTTCCCCCTTTTTTAAGTGTTTCATCTTAAGTGATCGATTTCATGTTAGCATGCCTTTTCATTTATGTCAAATCAAAACATGCATCAATTTTTAAAGCCACTGTTATTATCATGAAAATCGATAATCCATAATTATCAAGAATCATCATACATAATTTCAAAAATATATACTCATTAATCATAACTTCAAATTAAACATGATTTAATATACTCAAAATCGAGAAATAACAATGGACATCAACATGATTATTATTTCATATTTTTAATCAAAATCATTTTGTTTGTTTATCATAAAATATGCAATATTATCATTTACTAGCATGATCATAATATTTTTTTTTAACATTAATTCTAAACTAAAAAAGGAAATACATCATGAAAGCATCAAGTAATTTCAAAATAAATTAGGGGGATTTCGAATACCTCATCATTGAAAGTGGTTAAGGCGTAGTTTGTCACATCGCCTTTCTTGATTTTCTCCTCGTCTTCAGAGGAGCTTGATTCATCCCACTTTGTGTTCTTCTTCTTTGGCCTCTTCCTTCGTTCAAGTTTATTGTTTATTTTAGATTTTTATTTAATAAAATTATTAAGATTTAGTGTTCAAAGTTTAAGTTCATCATTGTCCTCATCACTTGAGTCATCGCTCAAGTGGTATTCATTTGTCCGGAGTTCCAAATCCTTCCTGTTCTTTGGAAGGTGATTTTGTTCATCATGTTCATCATGTGCATTGTGCACCATTTCATATGTCATCAACGAACCAATTAGTTCTTCAAGTGGTAAGTTGTTTAGGTTTTTAGCTTCTTGTATTGCAGTTACTTTTGAATCCCACTTCTTAGAAAGAGAACGCAAAATCTTGTTTACGAGTTCAAAAACCGAAAAACATTTTCCAAGAGCTCTTAAACTATTGACGACATCCGTGAAACGGGTGTACATGTCGCCTATAGTCTCGCTTGGTTGCATTCAAAAAAGCTCAAAATCATGCAATAAAATATTAACTTTCAAGTCTTTGACTCTACTAGTTCCCTCATGCATGATTTCAAGTGTTCGCCAAATGTCAAAAGCCGTTTCGTAGGTAGAAATCCGATTGAACTCATTTTTGTCCAAAACGCAAAATAAGGCATTCATAGCCTTTGCGTTTAAAGAAAAATATATCTTCTCCAAATCCGACCATTCGTTCATCGGTTTAGAGGGAAGTTGAAAACCGTTTTCAATAATATTCCATAAATCCAAATTCATAAAAATCAAGAAAACTCTCATTCGAGTTTTCCAGTAAGTGTAGTCCATCCTATTGAACATGGGTGGAAGTGTAATAGAATGACCCTCTTGGTTTCCGGCGTATGCCATCTCTCTTGGGTTTTAATCCGTTAGAGAGTTAACCCCGCTCTGATACCAATTGTTAGGATCAAGAGCACTAAGAGGGGGGGGGGGGGGGGGGGGTCAATTAGTGCAGCAGAAAACCTTCTACGATAAAAACTGCGTTCGTTCGTTAAAAGTAATTTCAGTAAGAAAGCCGATTCTAAGATTACTTTAACTTAAGATTAAGCGAGATGACGTTAAAGTAAATCTACGAAGGCAGTTTGCAGTTTATGATGAAAATCAGAATGCAAGCGCAAACTGAAATGCGACGTTCGTACGATAAAACCGATTTACGTCTAAATGCCGATTTTGAAGATACTATACTTTGAGATACGTTTTATAAATGCGCAGAAGGCAATTTGCAGTTATGATTAAAATCAAAACGTAAACGTAAACTGAAATGTAATGATCGTATGAAAAAGCCGATTTACGTCTAAACGCAGATTCGGAAAGCTCTGAACTTAGAAACTTGTTCGTAAAAGCGCAGAAGGCAGTAGCTATTTAGGAGGTTTGCAGTAAAGATAAAATTCTCAAAGTAAATGCAAATCGAGATTTAGAGTGGTTCGGTCAATCTTGACCTACTCCACTTTTGGCTTCCTCCACCGACGAGGTCACCAACGTCAACTAGAGGCCTTCCTTCAATAGGCGAAGGCCAACCACCCTTTTACAGTTTCACTCCTTTTGACGGGCATAGGAGACAACCCTTATAGAAATTTTCTCTCCTCTCTTTACAACTAAAAACTTTGAAGAACAGAGGGAGGAGAACTTTTGGCCTTTACAACAATTTTGAGCTCTAAGAATCACAGAAAAAGATCAAGATTTCAAGTGTAAGTTTTTCTCTTTCAATGCTGAATGGGTGGGGTATTTATAGGCCCCAACCCAGTTCAAATTTGGAGCTCAAAACTGTCAATTCTCGGAATTCCGGGATCAGGCAGTTGCACCTCCTGACTGGGGCAGTTGCACCGCCTGGCAGAGCTCGAAGACTAAGCCTCTGGGCGGTGCCACCTCTGTCAGGGGCGGTTGCACCTCTCTGCCAGAGCTCGAAGACCGAGCTCAGGCGGTTGCACCTCCTGACTGGGGCGGTTGCACCGCCTGCCAGAGCTCGAAGACTGAGCTCAAGCGGTGCTCCCTCCTGTCAGGAGAGGTTGCACCGCCCAGTCTCGCTCGGAGACTGAGCCCAGGCGGTGCTACCTCCTGGCTGGGGCGGTTGCACCGCCCAGTCTCCCTGGGAGACTTAGCCCAGGCGGTGCTACCTCCTGGCTTGGGCGGTTGCACCTCCCACAGCAATCAGGGTCCGAATGGGTAGATCCATTCGGCCCAATTTGGGTTTTTCAAGGGCCCAATTGCCCCAAGATTAAGCTAATGGGATCACCTCCCATTTCTAACTTAATCATTGTGCTAACTACGATAAATCCTAAGACAATTTCTGCAGCTTGCTCCGGTGCGTTAATCGCTTCTTCCGGTGAGTTTTCGGCGAACTTCCGTCGATCATCCGATGAACCCTCGGTGATGCTCCTGCGGACTTCCGGCAAACTCCTAGACTTGCGACGATCCACTTGGCAAGTTTCGACGAGCTTCTTTTGGCAAGCTTATGGACTTCTCGTATTTGTTCCCGCAGAACCTCCGACGACTGTCCGAATTTCCGTCGAACTCTCGAACTCCCAACGTGATCATTGTCTTGACTCTGGCGCAACTCTTGCTGCATATCTTTCTTCCATCGTAGTTAATCTTGCACACTTAAAACAAAACTTCGATCGAGACAATTAATCCTAAGTAATTAACCAAGTTGTCCGGCATGTCATTGGTCCCTCGACGCTTCATCCGATTCTTCGGCGCATCGTCCTTTCCTGCAGCCTATTGCCCAATCGGCCAGTTGACTCCGCAACTCCGATATCATTGGCACAATACCCGCTCTTCTTGGCCCGATGCCCGAGTCCACGGCCCGAAGCCTTCTGTCGATACGTCGACCGATCCACCGGCCCGACGTCCAATCTTCTGACATGTTCCTCCGGCACAACATGATTTTCCTGCTTTAATTGTCTCATCCTGATCGAAGCATCCTGCGTCACTCAAAATGCAGATTAAATCATAAACATATATCAAGTAGTTTCATCATCAAAATACGAGATTCAACAGGCTTCGGGCCGTGGATTCGGGCATCGGGCCAAGAATAGCATACATTGCGCCAAGGATATTGGAGTTGTGGAGTCAATTGGCCGATTGGACAATAGGCCGCAAGAGAGGACGAAGCGCCAAAGAATTGGACGAAGCGTCGAGGGACCAATGACATTCTGGATAACTTGATTAATGCTTAGTGTTAATTGTCTAGATCGAAGTGCATTTTTACAAGTGTAAGAATAACTACAATAGCAAGGCATGAAGCAAAATAAAGTCTAGGTGTCAAGGACGCGATTACGTTGGGAGTTCGAGAGTTCGTCGGAAGTTCGGACGTTCATTGGAAGTTCTGGAGGAACTAGCCGAGAAGTCTTGGAGCTTGCTAGAGAAGCTCATCGGAACTTGCCAAGAGGATCATCGTGAAGTCCAGGAGCTTGCTGGGAGTCCGCCAGAACATTATCGAGAGATCGTTAGAAGTTCGTTGGAAGATCGCCGGAAGAATAGACTTATGGACTTTGTTTAGCTTAGAATATGTCTTAGAAATCATAGTTAGCACGTAATTGGGATTGGATTTGGGCCAATCCAATTAGGGGCCAGCTAGGCCCATGTAAGAATTGTGTTGGGCCCAATAAGAAGCCCAAACAATGTCCTAAGAAGTCTCACCATCATGTCACAATCTTCGAGACTATGTCAGGCGGTGGTATCGCCAGTCTGGGTGGTGGTACCGCCCAGCACTGCACCCCAGGTGGTGGTACTGCCAGACTTGGGTGGTGGTACCGCCTAGGGTAGTGTCAGCGTCAGACTAACACTTGGCGGTGGTACCGCCTAGTGTAGGCGGTGGTACCGCCCGTGCCCGGGGAACCCGGGATGGGAAAGTTTTAGGCTCCAAGTTTGAATCAACTTGAAGCCTATAAATACCTCTCTTATCCTTGGTTAAAGTACACAAGTATTAAGAGAAAAAAAGTATAGAAACGCTGCTGCAATTTTGTGTGAGCTCCTCTCAAAGATCTAAAGTGTTAAAATAGTTTGAGAGAGGAGTGAGTGGGGGTGTAAGGGTTATCTCCTAAACCCGATAAAAGGAGAATTGAGTTGTAAAAGGTGATTGGCCTTCGCCTATTGAAGGAAGGCCTCTAGTGGACATCGGTGACCTCGTCGGAGGAGGAAGCCAAAAGTGGATGTAGGTCACATTGACCGAACCACTATAAAACTTTGGTATCAATTTACTTCCTGCCATTAACATACTGCAAACCTCTTTAATAGCTTACTGCCTTCAATACGTTTATGTACGCTTTCAAAGTATTACCTTTACGAAATGGTTTTTCGTCGGAAACAGTTTTTATCATACGATGTTTTTTTAAACCGTCGTTATCTTACCGCTGCACTAATTCACCCCCCCTCTTAGTGCTGACCCCTGATCCTAACAATTGGTATCAGAGCTATGGTTTGCTAATTTGGTTTAACACCCAAATTGAAAAGACTCTTTTCGGCTTTCAAGAGGGTCACTCTCTTATTTGTCCCCCCTTTTTCAAAGGGACAAACTACACTTATTGGAAAACTCGAATGAGAGTTTTCTTGCTTACTTTGGATTTGAACTTATAGAACATTGTCGAATCTGGTTTTAAAAGGTCTTCTCTTCCAGTGAACATTTGGAATGATTTGGAGAAGAAGACGCTTTCTTTAAATGCTAGAGCTATGAATGCTCTATTTTGTGCTTTAGATAAAATCGAGTTTAATCGAATTTCTATGTACGAAACGACTTTGGACATATGACACACTCTCGAAATTACACACGAAGGCACTAGCAAAGTTAAGGATTCTAAAGTCAACTTTTTAATGCATGATTTTAAACTTTTTCATATGAAACCAAGCGAAACCGTTGTTGACATGTACACCCGTTTTACGGATGTCGTCAATGGTTTAAAAGCACTTGGTAGAAGTTTTTCAGATTTTGAACTTGTAAACAAGATTTTGCATTCTCTTAATAAGAGTTGGGATTAAAAAATACCGGCTATTCAAGAATCGAAAAACTTGAACCAATTTCCAATCGATGAACTAATAGGGTCCTTGATGACCTATGAAATGACGTGCAATGCACGTAAAAAACTTGAGAACCACCTTTTGAAGAACAAGAAGGATTTCAAACAGAGAACATTTGAAGACCACTCGAGCATAAGCTCAAGTGATGGTGAACATGAACTTGAACTCACAAAGAAATTTAAAAAATTAATGAAACAAAAATTAAAGAACAAAAAGAACGCAACTACTTGCTTTGAACGCAAGAAGAAAAAAGAACATTGAGATAAATCAAGCTACTCCGAAGACGAGGAGAAAATCAAGAAAGGCGAGGTGGCAAACTACGCCTTAACCGCTTTCAACGATGAGGTAATCGAAATTCCCCTAATTTATTTCGAAATTATTTGATGCTTTCCATGATGCATTTTCCTTTTTATTTAGTTTAAAAAAATTATTTTTTTTTAAAAATTACATAATGTAATAAAAATATTAAATGTTTTGATACCATGATTGACGATTTTATTCTATGCATGATATTTTAAAGTAAGTTATACATGATGATGTTTGTGATTTATTGATCTTGATGATTTTTATGGTAAATCTTGCACTTTCATTTTAAACGATGATATATATTTTTATTTGGCATAAATAAAATAAAATCGCATGAATTGAAACAACTAAAAAGAAGAAAGGTTTTTATGTTTTAATCTGCGTTTTGAGTTATGCAGGATGCTTCGATCAGGATGAGACAATTAAAGCAGGAAAAATCATGTTGTGCCGGAGGAACATGTTAGACGATTGGACGTCGGGCCGGTGGATCAGTCGACGTATCGACAGAAGGCTTCGGGCCGTGGACTCGGGCATCGGGCCAAGAAGAGTGGGTATTGTGCCAAGGATATCAGAGTTGCGGAGTCAACTGGCCGATTGGGCAATAGGCCGCAGGAGAGGATGATGCGCCGAATAATCAGATGAAGCGTCGAGGGACCAATGACATGCCGGACAACTTGGTTAATTGCTTAGGATTAATTGTCTCGATCGAAGTTTTGCTTTACATGTGCAGGATTAACTTTGATGAAAGAATGACATGCAGCAGGAGTTACACCGGAGTCAAGACTATGATCACGTTGGGAGTTCGAGAGTTCGACGGAAGTCCGGACGGTCGTCGGAGGTTCTGCGGGAACAAATCCGAGAAGTCTAGTAGCTTGCCAAAAGAAGCTCGTCGGAACTCACCAAGTGGATCGTCGCAAGTCCAGGAGTTTGCCGGAAGTCCGTAGGAGCATCACCGAGGGTTCATCGGATGATCGACGGAAGTTCGCCGGAAGCTCGCTGGAAGAACCGATTGACGCACCGGAGCAAGTTGTAGTAAATGTCTTGAGAAATATTGTAGTTAGCATGATTATTAAGTTAGAAATGGGAGGTGATCCCATTAACTTAATCTTGGGGCAATTGGGCCCTTGACAGACCCAAATTGGGCCGAATGGATCAGCCCATTCGGACCCAGATTTCTTGGCCAGCGGTGGCACCGCCTGGGTCGGCAGTGGCACCGCCCAAGGCTTAGTCTCCGAGCTAGGCTGGGCGGTGCAACCGCCCCTGACAGGCGGTGGAACCGCTTGAGCTCAGTCTCTGAGCTCTGCCAAGCGGTGCAACCGCCCCATTCAGGCGGTGGCACCGCCCAGAAGCTCAGTCTCTGAGCTGCCAGACGATTGTACCACCCCAGTTAGAAGGTAGTACCTACCGCCAGGACCCCGAAAATCCGGGAAAAGACACTTTAGAGCTCCAAATTCAAACCAATTTAGGGCCTATATAAACCCCACCCTTTCCTGAATGAAAGGGCAACCAAAGGCACCGAAAATATAATCTTACTCTATGATTTTTAGAGCTTAAAAGTGTTGTAAAGGCTAGAAGTTCTCCTCCCTCTTTTCTTTCAAGTTTTGAGCTTTCAAGAGAGGAGAGAAATTCTGTATGGGTTGTCTTCTAAGCCCATCAAAAGGAGTGAAATTGTAAAAGGGTGGTTGGCCTTTGCCTATTGAACGAAGGCCTCTAGTGGACGTCGGTGACCTCATCGGAGGAGGAAGCCAAAAGTGGATGTAGGTCAAGATTGACCGAACCACTCTAAATCTCGGTTTGCATTTACTTTGAGCATCTTATCTTTACTACAAACCTCCTTAGTAGCTTACTGCCTTCTGCTCATTTACGAACGTGTTTCATAGTTAAGTATTTTTCGAATCAACGTTAAGATGGAAATCGATTTTATCATACGAACATCATATTTCAGTTTACACTTACATTCTGATTTCCATCATAACTGTAAACTACCTTTATATATTTGCTTTAACTACATCTCACTTGATCACAAGTTAAAGTGATTTACGAATCGGCTTTCTTACCAAAATTGCTTTTATCGTACGGATGTAGTTTTAATCGTCGAAAGTTTTCCGCTGCACTAATTCACCCCCCCCCCCCCTCTTAGTGCTCTTGATCCTAACAATTGGTATCAGAGCCCGATATTTCTCATTTCGGATTTACACCCGAGAGAAATGGCTCTTCGTGGCTTTCAAGAGGGCTTATCGGTTGTTCGTCCACCGTTGTTTAACGGATCGGACTACACTTATTGAAAAACTCGAATGAGAGTTTTCTTGATTTCTATGAATTTGGATTTATGGAATATTATTGAAAACGATTTTTTATCAATTGGTTTCATCATCAAAATACGAGATTCAACACAAAGAAGATATCTTAAAAAAAATCTCAAGTAATTCCAAGAAATCAAGATCATGATTTTGATAAAACTCATTCAAATTTAAATCATCAACAAATCTTTTCAAGAGAACATAATGATGACAAATGTAAATAGATTCTTATGAGAACTCGATTCATGCATAATGTCTCAATTTTTCATGAATGTCATAAGACATGATTTATTTCAATAAATCTCATTTTATAAGTGGATAAAAGAAACATAACAGATCTTGACTTATTTTGCACTTTGGACAAAAATGAGTTCAATCGGATTTCTACGTACGAAACGACTTTTGATATTTGACGAACACTTGAAATCACACACGTGGGAACTAGTGGAGTCAAAGACTCGAAAGTTAACATTTTATTGCATGATTTTAAGCTTTTTCGATTGCAACCAAGCAAGACTATAGGCGACATGTACACCCGTTTCACGGATGTCGTCAATAATCTAAGAGTTCTTGGTAAATATTTTTCGAATCTTAATCTCGTAAGCAAGATCTTAAGATCCCTTCAAAAAAGGTGGGATCCTAAAATAACCGCAATACAAGAGATAAAAATTTAAATATTTTTCCATTTGAAGAACTTATCGGCTCATTGATGACATATGAAATGGTGCGCAATGCACATGATGAACATTATGAACAAAACAACCTTCCAAAGAACAGGAAGGATTTGGGACATAGAACATTTGAAGACCACTAGAGCATAAGCTCAAGTGATGGTGAACAAGAATTACAAATGAAATTTAATAAATTAAAGAAACAAAAATTTAAGAACAAAAAGAACGGAACTACTTGCTTTGAACATAAGAAGAAGAACACAAAGTGGGATAAATCGAGCTCCTCCGAAGACGAGGAGAAAATCAAGAAAGGCGAGGTGGCAAACTACGCCTTAACGACATTCAACGATGAGGTAATCGAAACCCCCTTAATTTATTTTGAAATTACTTGATATTTTTCATGATGCATTTTCCTTTTTTTTGTTTAGAATTAATTTTCTTGAAAATTACATGTTTTATAATGAAAATGCAAAAATTAGGAATCATGCTTATCATTCTAGTAATTTTGAAAATAATCATGAAAATTACATTTATGATAAATAAAATGATTAAAAATACCTTATGAAATCATGCTATATGTGGTTAAGAAGTAATAATGTGTATCATGTTTGATTAACATTGTTGAATGGTATCATGTTTGATTAATTAATTTCTCGATTTTTAGTAAATGAAATCATGTTTGACTTGAAGTAATGCATAATGATGTAATGAAAATATTAAATGTTTTTGATACCATGATTGATGATTTTATGCATGAGATTTTAAAAGTTATACATGATGATTTGGTCTTGATGGTTTTTATGACGAAATTCAATTTTCAATCCTAAACGTTGATGTATGTTTTTATTTGGCATAAAAGAAAAGAACATGCATGTATAAAATAAATCACATGAATTAAAACAACTAAAAAGTGGAAAGGTTTCTTCTTGAAAAATTTATTTTTCTGACTTTATTGATTATTCAAAAAGGGAAATTAATGAATTTATTTTACCAATCTTGTGAATCTTATGAAAATAAACATGATGAATATTTTAAAAATAAATGAGTGTATTATGCATTTGGTCTTAATGATTTCTCTTGAACATACTTTTTGAAATCATACTTAATAATGAATATCAAGATATTAAAAGGATGTTATCATAGAATCATGCTTGATGATTTGTTTTATAAAATTTACCTTTCTGTCTTAAATGTTGACACTTGTTTTATTAAAGGTAAAGGCATGCTTATAAGAAGCAAATCGCATGAATAGAAATTTATAAAAACGAAATGCGATCCTCTATCTTATCGACTTTTCAATAAATCTATGCTTGTCATGTATGAAATTATTGAATGTGACTTTGAGGATGATTTTGGATTTCACAAATGCTTGATTTATACTTATGACATGAGACACATTTTAAATATGAATCATGTTCAATGCTTCAATCATGTTAAATATGATAAAACGAGGAGAAATTTTGATCATGTATGGTAGGATATAATTGCTATAATGAGAATTTTATACTATTACATGCCTTAATAACATGTTGGAAACTATGTGATTTGGATACAAAAATTTTCATGATCATGAGCATGTTTTATCTTCATGATTGTGTTTGAAAATCTATAGCAAAACCATGTCCAAATGCATGAAAGTGTTAAATTTCATTTTCGGATTTTCTTGATCCTAACAATTCATTTTTGAAAATCTATTGATCTTGATTTGATGATTTAAATGAGCTTTATCTTGATTTTTTGAAATTTATAAATTGAGATTTCTTATGCTTAAATCAAGATTTTATATGCATGAATTAATATCTTGTTCTCTTACAAGATTGAATGAATTCTGTCTTTTTCATGATCTCCTAAGAATTCTTTATGTTATTTAAGAGGAGATTTGTTAAAATGAATCACGGTTTCTCTTGATTTTTCAAAATTATAACTTGAGTATTCGTTTTATAAATCAAGATTGTTTATATGTTCTCTCATGACATTTTTTAAGGCTTATGACTTGAATTTTGTTATGTAAATTTCCTTGAATGAATGAAATACATCTCATCACCTAATAATTCTTCTTGATATTCCTTATATGATGATATGAATACATGAAATATTCATTAATTTGTTTTGATGTATACAAATAAGAAGTTTCGATCATGCATGGTAGGATGTAATTTGACAAAATTGGTACCATCATGATGTGAAATAAATGATGATTTGGAATCATGCATTAATGATGATTTTATATTTTATGATTTGGTGCATCGCAATGATGAAATATTCATGAATTTGAAATGATGCATGCAATACTTATGACAATGATGTACATGTTGTATTGCATATGATGTGTATCATGAATGCTTTAAATGATGAATGTTTGGTATCATGATCAACATGTTGATAAATGCTTAAAAATTTTAATGTTTGAGTATCATGTATGATATGCTTATTAATGATGATTGATTTATTTTTCGGTATCGTGCATGAAAAATAAGGTTTTTGAAATTGTATATGTTTTAATTTGAATATATAATGATGCATAAATAAGATTGATACTTACCTTTGTCATAATCTGAAAATTGATATAAGGAACTTCCCTTCTTTTTGACAATGACAAAGGGGGAGCAAGAATTTCTAGCGTGTACATCATGAAAAGAGGCAAACTAGCTAGCTTGCACAATTCAATACGAAAGCAAAAATTGTACTTCTCAAAAGAGAAGAAATTGCTATCTTGAACATTACCGATAATTGCTAGTTTGAAATCTCAAGAAGAAGTAAAACATGCTAACGTGCACATCTAGCAAAATTGCATATTTCAAGAGGCAAGAATTGCTTTCTTGAATATCTCTAAATTGCTAGCTTGCATGTTCTAAAATGTTGTAACATTGCTAGCTTGCAAGATGTAGAGCTTGCTATCTTGAAATCTCAAGAAAATGCAAAAATGTTTTATCTTGCCTATCTCAAGATGCTAAACATGCTAAACTTGCACTTTGCAATGAAAGCAAAATTGCGAGCTCAAACATTGCAAAGGAAGCAAGAATCATGAGCTTACACAAGAAAGCTATATTGCATTAGCTTTCGAAATCTTTGCTAGCTTGTATTTAGTAAAACTTGCATATCGTAAAAATTGCTAGCTTGTAGTCTAAAGAGAAGCAAACAGTTGCTATCTTATGAAAAGCAAACATGCTAAACTTGCACATCTTTAATTGCTAGATTGCATAATGATAAAATTTGATACTATGTTTTTTATGCAATAAGTTGAACCTATATTCCAAACACAAGAATAGTTGAACTTCTCCTTTTTGTTGATGACAAAAGGGGAGAAGTGTGATGCTATGTATAAGTTTATACATAAGTTCATGATGACGTGTTGCAAGTATTCATGATGAATATTGCAATGACTTGAATTCAGTTTTAATTCAAGATTCTATCAATATGACATATTGATAGGGGGAGTTTATTTAAACTCTGGGAGTTAAGTTTAACTCCGTCATCAATTAGTTGTCATCATCAAAAAGGGGGAGATTATTGAATCTCATATTTTGATGATAAAACCAATTGATAATTATGTTTAAGTTTTAATCTGTGTTTTGAGTGATGCAAGATGCTTCGATCAGGATGAGACAATTAAAGCAGAAAAAATCATGTTGTGCCGGAAGAACATGTCAGAAGATTGGACGTCGGGCCGGTGGATCGGTCGACGTATAGACAGAAGGCTTCAGGCCAAGAAGAGCCGGTATTGTGCCAAAGATATCAGAGTTACGGAGTCAACTGGCCGATTGGGCAATAGGCCGCAGGAGAGGACGATGCGCTGAATAATCAGACAAAGCGTCGAGGGACTAATGACATGCCAGACAACTTGGTTAATTGCTTAGGATTAATTGTCTCGATCAAAGTTTTGCTTTATATGTGTAGGATTAACTACGATGAAAGAAAGATATGCAGTAGGAATTGCGCCGGAGTCAAGACTATGATCACGTTAGGAGTTCGAGAGTTCGACGGAAGTCCGGACGGTCATCGGAGGTTCTGTGGGAAAAATCCGAGAAGTCCAGGAGCTTGCCAAAAGAAGCTCGTCGAAACTCGCTAAGTGGATCGTCGCAAGTCTAGGAGTTTGCCGGAAGTCCGCAGGAGCATCACCGAGGGTTCATCGGATGATCGACGGAAGTTCGCCGGAAGAAGCGATTGACGCACCGGAGCAAGTTGTAGTAAATGTCTTAAGAAATATCATAGTTAGCACAATGATTAAGTTAGAAATGGGAGGTGATCTCATTAACTTAATCTTGGGGCAATTGGGCCCTTGATAGACCCAAATTGGGCCGAATGGATCAACCCATTTGGACCCAGATTTCTTGGCCAATGGTGGCACCTCCTGGGTCGGCGGTGGCACCGCCTAGGGCTCAGTCTCCGAGCTAGGTTGGGCGGTGCAACTGTCCCTAATAGGCGGTGGAACCGCTTGAGCTCGATCTCCGAGCTCTACCAAGCGGTGCAACCGCCCTAGTCAGGCGGTGGCATCGCTTGGGCTCAGTCTCCGAGCGAGACTAGGTGGTGCAACTGCCCCTGTCAGGCGGTGGCACCACCCAGAAGCTTAGTCTCCGAGCTGCCAGGTGATTGTACCGCCCCAGTCAGGAGGTAGTACCACCAGGACCCCGGAAATCCGGGAAAAGACACTTTTGAGCTCCA
Source organism: Musa acuminata AAA Group (assembly GCF_036884655.1). Taxonomy (NCBI): domain Eukaryota; kingdom Viridiplantae; phylum Streptophyta; class Magnoliopsida; order Zingiberales; family Musaceae; genus Musa; species Musa acuminata. Next base: position 11,762,108 of record NC_088359.1, read on the forward strand.
AATTCAAACCAGTTTGGGGCTTATATAAACCCTACCCTTTCCTGCATGAAAGGGCAACCAAAGGCACCAAAAATCTAATCTTACTCTGTGATTTTTAGAGCTCAAAAGTGTTGTAAAGGCTAGAAGTTCTCCTCCCTCTTTTCTTCCAAGTTTTGAGCTTTCAAGAGAGGAGAGAAATTCTGTAAGGGTTGTCTCCTAAGCCCATCAAAAGGAGTGAAACTGTAAAAGGGTGGTTGGTTTTCGCCTATTAAAGGAAGGCCTCTAGTGGACGTCGGTGACCTCATCGGAGGAGGAAGCCAAAAGTGGATGTAGGTCAAGATTGACCGAATCACTCTAACTTGGTTTGCATTTACTTTGAGCATCTTATCTTTATTGCAAACCTCCTTAGTAGCTTACTGCCTTCTGCTCATTTATGAACGTGTTTCATAGTTAAGTATTTTCCGAATCGACGTTAAGACGGAAATCAGTTTTATCGTATGAACATCATATTTCAGTTTGTACTTACATTCTGATTTCCATCATAACTGCAAACTGTCTTTATTTCTTTGCTTTAACTGCATCTCACTTGATCACAAGTTAAAGTGATTTATAAATTGACTTTCTTACCAAAATCGATTTTATCGTACGAATGCAGTTTTAATCGTCGAAAGTTTTCTGCTGCACTAATTTACCCCCCCCCCCCCCCCCCCCTCTTAGTGCTCTTGATCCTAACACTTTGTACTCCTATGATTTTTTCTTAGTATTTTATTTAAAGAAGAGATTTACTATATGAATAATATCTTTTGGTATTTAATTGGTCTTATCCTTCATGATTTCTCTTTATTTATGCCTTGTACGGCTTGAAATGTTTTTGAATGATGCATGCAACAATATAATTTTTCCCTTAGATAAAAATGCATGCAACACTATGATTTTTTGAAATAATGTAAAAATAAATATTTATCATTTTCTAAAATAATACTCTAGAATGATGACTTGGAATCATCAATGTAATGATGATTTGGAATCATCAATGTAATGATGATTTTATATTTCAGTATCGTGCATGAAAAATGAAATGTAAAGTTTTAAAATTGTGCATATTTTAATTTGAAAATATAATGATGCACAAATAAGATTGATACTTACATTTGTCATGATGTATAAATTGATGTAAAGGGTCTTCCCTTCTTTTTGATAATGACAAAGGAGGAGAAATATTGCTAGCTCAAGATGCAAAACATGCTAACTTGCACTTTGCAACGGAAACAAAATTGCTAGCTCAAAAATTACAAATGAAGCAAAAATTTGCTAGCTTGCAACTTGCATATTTCAAGAAGCAAAAGTTTTCTTGAACATCTCAAAACTGCTAACTCGCATGTTCTAAAATGTTGTAAAATTTGCTAGCTTTTATGTTGTAGAAATTGCTATCTTACTACCTTGCATATCTATGATGATAGAAAAATTGCATAATGGTAGAACTTGAAGATTTATTATACAATGATTTGAATAGTTGGACTTCTCCTTTTTGTTGGTGACAAAGGGGGAGATGTATGTTGATGTCATGCATAATTTGATTATGACATGTTTGCTTAGATTTTTGAATCCAAGAGTTTATATCAATAAGGCATATTGATAGGGGGAGTTTGTTTAAACTTCGGGAGTTAAGGTTAACTCCATCATTAATTGGTTGTCATCATCAAAAAGGGGAAGATTTTTGAATCTCGTATTTTGATGATGAAACCAATTGATATATGTTTATATTTTAATCTACGTTTTGAGTGACGCAGGATGCTTGGATTAGGATGAAACAATTAAAGTAGGAAAAATCATGTTGTGCCGTAGGAAAACATGTTAGAAGATTGGACGTCGGGCCGAAGGAATGATCGATGTATCGATAGAAGGCTTTGGGCCGTAGATTCGGGCATCAGGCTAAGAAGAGAGGACATTGCACCAAGGATATCAAAGTTGTGGAGTCAACTGGCTGATTGGGCAATATGCCGCAAGAGAGGACGATCCGTCGAAGAATCGGACGAAGTATCGAGGGACCAATGACATGCCGGACAACTTGATTAATGCTTAGTATTAATTGTCTAGATCGAAGTGTGTTTTTACATGTGCAGAATTAACTACTATAGCACGACATGAAGCAAAATGAAGTCTTGGAGTCTAGGACGCGATTATGTTGGGAGTTCAAGAGTTCATCGGAAGTCCGGACGTTCGTCGGAAGTTCTAGAGGAACCAGCCGAGAAGTCTCGGAGCTTGCCAAAGAAGCTCATCGGAACTCGCCAAGAAGATCATCGTGAAGTCCAGGAGCTTGTCGGGAGTCTGCTAGAACATTGCCAAGAGATCATCGGAAGTTTGCCGGAAGATCGCCGGAAGCTTGCCGGAAGAATAGACTTATGAACTTTATTTAGCTTAGAATATGTCTTAGGAATCATAGCTAGCACGTAATTGGGATTGGATTTGGGCTAACCTAATTAGGGGCCAACTAGGCCCATGTAAGAACTATGTTAGGCCCAATAAGAAGCCCAAACAATGCCCCAAGAAGTCTCACCGTCGCGGCACAGTCTTTGAGACTGTGTCAGGCGGTGGTACCGCCAGTCTGGGTGGTGGTACCGCCCAGCACTGAACCCCAGGCGGTGGTACCGCCCAGGGTAGTGTCAGCATCATGCTAACACTGGGCGGTGGTACCGCCCGTGCCCGGGGAACCTGGGATGGGAAAGTTTTAGGCTCCAAGTTTATATCAACTTGAAGCCTATAAATACCCCTCTCATCCCTAGTAAAGTACAGAAGTATTGAGAGAAAAAAAGTATAGAAATAGAGATCATGTGTGAGCTCCTCTCAAAGATCTAAAGTGTTAGAATAGTTTGAGAGAGGAGTGAGTGGGGGTGTAAAGGTTATCTCCTAAACCCGATAAAAGGAGAATTGAGTTGTAAAAGGTGATTGATCTTCGCCTATTGAAGGAAGGCCTCTAGTGGACGCTGGTGACCTCATTGGGGGAGGAAGCCGAAAGTGGATGTAGGTCACATTGACCGAACCACTCTAAAACTCTGGTTTGCATTTACTTCTTGCCATTTACATACTACAAACCTCTTTAATAACTTACAGCCTTCAATATGTTTACGTACGCTTTCAAAGTATTACCTTTACGAAACGGTTTTTTTGTCGAAAACAGTTTTTATCATATGAAGTTTTTTAAACCGTCGTTATCTTACCACTGCACTAATTCACCCTCTTAGTGCCGACCCCTGATCCTAACAACATCCTCCCATGGAGCATTTGGCACTAGCAATGGAGTGTATAAACTAGAATATTGACCTTTTTTTTTTTTTTGCCAAATGATACACTCGGCATTGCTTCACATATCTCTCCACATCTCTAAATATCTTCGGCTAATAGAAATTTGATTGAACAATAGCTAGAGTCTTGTCCCTACCAAAATGTCCTCCTAAAACACCACCAGAAGCTTCAGCTAGAATTACTTGTCTCAAAAAACAAGATAGAACATATGAGGCATTAGCTTGAAAAAGAAAACCATCAAAGATAGAAAATTGTTGAAAGGAACTTGATTTACAATTCTGCCATATTGAGCCGAAATCTACACCATTCTCATATAGATCTTTGAACATCTCAAATCCAACCACTTTGACTTCCATTGCTGATAATAAAGAATGTTTTCCGCTCAATGCATCAGCAACTACATTTTGAACACCAAATTTATGCTTAATTATAAAGTTATAAGATTGCAAGAACTCCACCCAAGCTGCATGCCTCTTGTTTAGCTTATGCTAGTGATTAATGAACTTTAATACCTTATGATCTAAATATAGCACAAATGTCTTGGCAAGAAGATACTGACCCCAATGAGATACAGCTTGATAAATGACATAGAACTCTTTATCATAAGTAGAATATTTCCTTCTTGTATCATTCAGCTTCTCACTAAAAAAAGCAATGAGCTTTCCGTCTTGACTCAAAATAGCACCAATTCCCACATTATATGCATCACATTCAACCTCAAACACATTGTCAAAATTTGGTAGAACTAAGATAGGAGTTTTGGTCACATTTCTTTGTAAAAACTCAAAAGCATCATTAGCCTCACTTGTCCATTTGAATTTATCACATTTTAGACATTCGGTGATCGGAGAAACAATAGAGCTGAAACCCTTGATGAATCTTTTGTAAAAGGAAGTTAAGCAATGGAAACTCCTCACATCATGCAATGAAGTAGGTGTTGGCCAATTGAGAATAGCTTCTACCTTACTTTAATCTATCATGATTCCAGGTTTTGAAACAACATACCCTAAAAACACTTCTCTAGATTAGCATAAAGCTTTTGCTGTCTCAAAATAAAAAAGATCTCTTTAAGATGAGTCATATGATCTTCTTCGGTCTTGTTGTATACCAATATATCATCAAAGTAAACTACAATAGATATTCTAATGCATGGCTTAAGTATGTGATTCATAAATCTCATAAAAGTGCTAGGAGCATTAGATAGCCCAAATGGCATAACCAACCATTCATATAAGCATTCTCTAATTTTAAATGCTATTTTCCACTCATTTCCAGGTCTCATTCTTATTTGGTGATAGCCATTCCTCAAATAAATTTTAGAGAAAATAGAAGCACCACATAATTGATCAAGTAAATCATCTAACCTTGGAATAGGAAAACGATAATCCACTATGATTTTGTTGATAGTGTGGTGTTGAATCTCGGATTTTGATGATGAAACCAATTAATAAGTATTTATGATTTGATCTGCATTTTTAGTGATGTAGGATGCTTCGATTAGGATGAGATAATTAAAGCAAGAAGAATCATGTTGGGCTAGAGGAACATGTCAGAAGATTGGACGTCGAGCTAGAGGATCAGTCGACATATCGACAGAAGGCTTCGGGCCATGGATTCGGGCATCAGGCCAAGAAGAGCGGATATTATGCCAAGGATATCGGAGTTGCAGAGTCAACTGACCGATTGGGCAATAGGTCGCAAGAGGACGATGCGCCGAAGAATCGGATGAAGCATCGAGGGACCAATGACATGTCGGACAACATGATTAATGCTTAGTATTAATTGTCTAGATCGAAGTATGTTTTTACATGTGCAAGATTAACTATGATAGCAAGGCATAAAGCAAATTGAAGTCCCGGAGTCAAGGACGCGATTTCATTGGAAGTTTGAGAGTTCGTCGGAAGTCCGGACGTTCATCGGAAGTTCTATCGGAACCAACCGAGAAGTCTCAGAGCTTATCAAAGAAGCTCATCAAAACTCACCAAGAAGATCGTCATGAAGTCTAGGAGCTTGCTGGGAGTCCGCTGGAACATTGCCGAGAGATCGTCAGAAGTTCACCGGAAGCTCGCTAGAAGAAACTAGACTTACGGACTTGTTTAGCTTAAAATATGTTTTAGGAATCGTAGTTAGCACGTAATTGGGTTTGGATTTGGGCCAACCCAATTAGGGGCCAATTAGGCCCATGTAAGGACTATGTTGGGCCCAATGAGAGGCCCAAACAGTGCCCCAAGAGGTGACACCATCATGGCACAATCTCCGAGACTGTGTCAAGCGGTGGTACCGTTGGTTTGGGCGATAGTACCGCCCAGACACAACCTCCAAGAGGATGCAGGCGGTGGTACTGCCAGTCTGGGAGGTGGTACCACCTAGTGTCAGGTGGTGGTACCGCCAGACTGGGTGGTTGTATTGCCTAGTACAGTGTTAGTGTCAAACTGACACTGGCGGTGGTACTGCCCAGCACAAGTGGTTGTACCGCCCAGACCTAGGAAACCCGGGATGAGATATTTTTAGGCTCCAAGTTTAAATAAACTTGAAGCCTATAAATACCCCTCTTATCCCTGGTTAAAATACACAAGCACAGAGAATTTAAAAGTGAGAAAACGCTGTTGTAATCTCTTGAGAAATTTCGTCCTCCACTCTAAGTTTAGAATTCTATAAGAGATGAGTGAGTGCTTGTAAGGGTTGTCTCCTAAACCTGGGAAAAGGAGAAGAGGGATGTAAAAAATGGTTGGTCTTCGTCTATTGAAGGAAGACCAATAGTGGATGCCGGTGACCTCGACGAAAGAGGAATCGACGGAGTGGATGTAGGTCACGACGACTAAAACACTATAAAAATCTGGTTTGCATTTTATTTGTGTAATTTACTTTAACTACAAACCTCCTTACTTGCTTTATATCTACTACGCTTTTCCGTACGCTTTCAAGCTATCTTTCCGAGATCGGTTTTCAATGAGCGAAAGAATTTTCAGAACCGACGTATTTTATCGTTGCACTAATTCACCTAGCTTACATTTTACTTGCTTTCGAAACATTGCTAGCTTACATGATGTAAAACTTGCTATCTTGAACATTACCTAAACTTGCTAGCTTCCAATCTCAAGAGAAGCAACATTGCTATCTTGCTTATCTCAAGAAGCAAAACATGCTAAACTTGCACATCTAACAAAATTTATAAACTTGCAAAACTCAAAATTTTTGCTAGCTTGCATGATTATAAAAATTATGTTTATTATGCAATGATTTAAACTTATATGTCCAAACACATGAAAGGTACACTTCTCCTTTTTGTTGATGACAAAGGGGGAGAAGTATGATCATGTTATGCATGATGACGTATTGCAAATATTCATGATGAAATTTGCAATGACTTGAATTCAGCTTGAATTCAAGGTTCTATCAATATGGCATATTGATAGGGGGAGTTTGTTTAAACTCCGGGAGTTATAACACATTCATCAGTTGGTTGTCATCATCAAAAAGGGGGAGATTGTTGAATCTCATATTTTGATGATGAAACCAATTGATAAGTGTTTATGATTTAATCTACATTTTTAGTGATGCAGGATGCTTCGATCAAGATGAGACAATTAAAGCAGGAAGAATCATGTTGGGCTAGAGGAACATGTCAGAAGATTAGACGTCGAGTCGAAGGATCGGTCGACGTATTGACAGAAGGCTTCAGGCCATAGATTCGAGCATCGGGCCAAGAAGAGCAGATATTATGCCAAGGATATCGGAGTTGCAGAGTCAACTGACTGATTGGACAATAGGCCGCAAGAGAGGATGATGTGCCAAAGAATTGGATGAAGCGTCAAGGGACCAATGAAATGCCGGACAACATGATTAATGCTTAGTATTAATAGTCTGGATTGAAATATGTTTTTACATGTGCAGGATTAACTATAATAGCAAGGCATAAAGCAAAATGAAGTCCCGGAGTCAAGGACGCGATTTCGTTGGGAGTTCGAGAGTTCATCGGAAATCCAGATGTTCGTCGGAAGTTCGGTCGGAACCAACCGAAAAGTCTTGGAGCTTGCTAGAGAAGATCATCGGAACTCGCTAAGAAGATCGTCGTGAAGTCTAGGAGCTTGTCGGGAGTCTGCTGGAACATTGCTGAGAGATCATCGGAAGTTCGTCGGAAGATCACCGGAAGCTCGCCAAAAGAAACTAGACTTACGAACTTGTTTAGCTTAGAATATGTCTTAGGAATCGTAGTTAGTACGTAATTGGGTTTGGATGTGGGCCAACCCAATTAGGGGTCAGTTGGGCCCATGTAAGGACTATGTTGGGCCCAATGAGAGGCCCAAACAGTGCCCCAAAAGGTGAAACCGTCGTGGCACAGTCTTCGAGACTATATCAGGCGGTGATACCGCTGGTCTGGGCAGTAGTACCGCCCATACACAGCCTCCGAGAGGCTGCAGGCGATGGTACCGCCTAGTGTCAGGCAGTGGTACCGCCTAGTGTCAAGCGGTGGTACCGCCCAGTGTAGTGTTAATGTCAGATTGACATTGGCGGTGGTACCGCCCGGACCCGGGAAACCTGGGATGAGATATTTTTAGGCTCCAAGTTTGAATCAACTTAAAGCATATAAATACCCCTCTCATCCCTGGTTAAAATATAAAAGCACAGAGAATTTAAAAGTGAGAAAACACTACTGTAATCTCTTGAGAAATTCCCTCCTCCACTCTAAGTTTAGAATTCTGTAAGAGAGGAGTGAGTGCTTGTAAGGGTTGTCTCCTAAACCCGGGAAAAGGAGAAGAGGGGTGTAAAAGGTGGTTGGTCTTCGCCTATTGAAGGAAGACCAATAGTAGATGCCGGTGGCCTCGACGGAAGAGGAATCAGCGGAGTGGATGTAGGTCATGACGACCGAACCACTATCTGGTTTGCATTTTATTTGTGTAATTTACTTTAACTGTAAACCTCCTTACTTGCTTTACATCCACTACGCTTTTCCGTATGCTTTCAATCTATCTTTCCAAGATCGGTTTTTAACGAACGAAAGAATTTTCAAAACCGACGTATTTTACTACTGCACTAATTCACCCCCCCCCCTCTTATTGCCGACCTCTGTTCCTAACATACGACTGTCCACGCACATTCTCCAAGAACCATCCTTCTTAGGCACCAACAAAGCTGGAACCGCATAATGACTCATGCTTTCTCAAATTAATCCCTTTTTTACCAATTCATCAACTTGCCTTTGAAGTTCTTCATGTTTCTTGGGACTCATTTTGTATGCTACCTTATTAGGTAGAACAGCCTCCGGAATAAGATCAATGTGATGCTAGATGTCTCTCAAAGGTGGAAGGTCATATGGAATCTCTTCCGGTATAACATCTTAAAATTCCTCTAGGATTTGTTTCATGATTGTCGGTGTCTCCTTATATTGTTCGTTCTCCTCTACTACCGTTAGAGCTAAAACATGATCACCCTCATCTAATTCACATTTGCATTCACCATAAGACATAAAAGCACTAACTTCCTTATTTGGTGTACTGATTTCGGAAGGTTGTAATGGAGCTAAGATAATCTTCTTTTCATTCACCTTAAAAGAATAAGTATGTTTCTAACCATCATACAATACTCTTCTATCATAATGCTAAGGTCTTCCCAACAGCAAATGACAAGCATCCATAGGAGCAACATCATACCATACTTCGTCCTTATAATACTTGCCAATAGAAAATAAAACTAAACATCTTTTAGTTACCTTGATGTCATTTCCTTTTTGCAATCAACATAATTAGTATGAATGTGGATGAGGGATTATGTCCAACTTTAGCTTCTACACCATCTCCAAAGAAACCACGTTCTCAAAATTGTCGTTGTCGATGATCACCAAGCACACCTTGCCAAGAGAAGTGCATTTAGTGTGAAACACATTTTTTCACACCCAACTTTCATCATCGGCCACATAAGATACTTGCAAGCTACGTTGCAATACAATAGACAAACCATGATCTGCATAAGTAACCTCTTTCTTATCTTCATCATAATTTGGTTCGTCATCGATTTCATCTTCTCTTCCATCACTATGATCTTCAACCAAAGTTACAATCATCCTAATTAGACAATATGAAGCAATATGCCCAAAACCATGACATTTGAAGCATTTTCGGCCACTTGGGATAGAAGAATTTGGTGTTTTTTTGCTGCCAGCAGATTCTTCACCCTTTTCTTGCACTTTTGATATCACATTGCTTTGGATCATAGGCTTGGAACTTTCTCCTTTTGTATTGCCTTCTTTTGAGTTGTATCGAGAATTTCTTTTAAACTTCTGTTGCTTTTCAACTTTTAAAGCCAACTTGCTCACATCATTTAAAGACTAATATAGCTGCAGTTGAACCACTTTTGCAATCTCATATTTCAGACCTCCTAAGTATCTTGCAATGGTTTGCTCTTTCGGTTCTACAAACTCTCCTTTTAAAATCAGATTATTGAATTATGTAGTGTACTCCTCCACACTAAGAGCTTTTTGTTTGAAATCATGGATTTTGAGAAAGATCTCTTGCCTATAATTATGAGGTAAATATTTTCTCTTCAGCGCCCTTTTCATTTTTTTCCCATGTCACGATTTTACTCTTCCCCTCACATTCTCTTTGATTCTTCATATTTTTTCACCAAAAAGATGTATTCCGTTTGAGTTTGAGTGCCACAAGTTTGACCTTATTTTGTTCTGGTGATTCATGAAAATAAAAAATTCTTTCTACTATATTAAGCCAATCGATAAAATCATCAACATTTATTTTACCTTCAAATTATGAAATCTCTAATCTTAGGTTATATTTATTCTGCCACTCGTCTTGGACTCCATACCTTACATGAAATCTTCTCGACTCCCTTGGATGAGGAGGTGTATCATCATCAGAAGTAAATTCATGGACATCATTTTCATGATAGTTGTATCTAATTCAAAATTATTTAATTATTTCATTTTTTTTCTTGCAGACTATGCAGTAATCTTCGTAGCAGCAGCCTCAACGATTCAACATCATCTTCATGGCCATTACCTTCACCAACTATATCTTTCCCATTCCGTCTTGCCATGATTTATAGCCTTTAGCTCTTATACCAAACTGACACCGGTGTGATGTAGAATGGGGGGGGGGGGGGGGGGTGGTAGTAGAATAGAATTCGAAAGAAAACCGATAGTATTATTTATCGAAGAGAGAAGGAGCAAATTAATGAAGCAACTTTGATTAAAAAAATGAAAAACGTAGCTCACCACCAAGTTTAAAATCACAATAGGATACAGAAAGTTCACCCCCCAACAAAAATTAAACAAGGATACAGAACTAGAAAATAAAAGACTCACCACTCAAGGATGCATCCAAGAGATACAGAGTTTATGGGAGTACTCCAAGAGAGCTTCTATCAAAATATCATCAGTTTCTAAAGTCCTTTCTAAGCCCTAAACACCAAAATAAGTACTAGTGCATGAAACAACCCTTCATGCATAGGGAATATCGAAATTAAGTGTTCATAGCTGCTAACCAACTCATTTAATGCATTCCTTGGTCATAAAGAAAAGCACCTTGAAATAGCTTTAAATTTTTGCAGGGAATATGCTGATGAGCTATCATATTTGAGTGGGTTGAGTTGAAGATTATGAGGCATCATTATTGGCTGATAAAAATACCATATCATAATCAAGGTTCATATGATCAGATTGTAGTAAATTAGACACTCTCGTGTCATGAGTCTCCTCGACACGGTGGAGAAGGCCCGCTTCCGTGGATAAGCAATGTAGTGGTCCACCTCCTCCTATTGATATAATAAATGGAGAAACCCATCAACGATAGCAACGCATGCATATGCATGCCGACAGAGCGACACCACGAACAACCAACCCTAAACGACATCCTCTCGTCCTTTTTCCTTTCCTTATGCCTGGTCGTCTTCCCCGCATTACTTGTTGATGACAGGGGCACCAGCAGCGAGCCTCGGGTCATACATCAACGCGGATCTCCATCATCGTCGCCAGGTCACAGCTACAACGTCGGATAGGATACCAAATCCTCCCCGGATAAGTATAGTAAAAATGAGTATATTCTAATTCATTTTCAAGTATAACTAGATCAGCTTCAATCAAATTATCTCAAACTTTCATAATTAATAATATATATTTTTTATTTTCAAATGACTTAATAAAATTAATTATTAAATTTCGAATTTCTTTTGTTAAGTTTTATAAACGAGTGTATCTTAATTTATTTTTAAGTGTACCAATCAACCTTAATAAAACCATCTGAAACTTTTACCAATCAACTAGGCCACCATTTTAAATTTATTGATTATATATTTTATATTTTTAGAGGATTTTAAAATAATTAATTATCAAATTTTAAATTTTTTGGTTAGGTCCGAACGAGTATATTTTAGTTCATTTTGAAGTATAATAGGGTCATCTTTGATCAAAAGTTTCACCGCTCCACTAAAACAAGATTCTAACATCATTAGAAATATTTTTTCTATTTTTTTTATAAGTTTTTGGATAATTAAGATTTAAGATTAAAATTTTTGATATAGGTTCTATGATCGAGAGTATTTTAATTTATTTTTGAGTGTAACAAAATCAACTTCGATTAGACTATCCCAAACTTTCGCCAATCTACTAAGGCATCATTTTAACATCATTAGTGATTTTTTTTATTTTTAGAAGATTTAAGGATAATTAATTATCATAATTTAAAATTTTTTGAATAAGTTTTATGAATGAGTATATCTTAGTTTATTTTGGAGTGTAATATGGTTAACTTTGACTAAGCCATCGCAAACTTCCAGAATTATACTAGAATATGATTCTAAAAAGGTTTATATTATTTTTTATTTTATAATAAATTTAGGCTCATTTTGTATGAATATTAGCAATTTGTTTTTAATAAGTTCTGAAAATAAATGTATTTCAATTTAATTTCCAATATAACAAAAGCTTTTGTAGGTACATGATGAGAAGGAGAAGAGAGGAAGGTAGGAGGAGACAAAAGGATGAGTAGAAGAAAACAAAGGATGAGCCGAAGTAGGAGGGAGGCAAAGGCGTCGGAGGAGAAAGAGAGAATGAGTAGAAGAAAACAAATGAAAAGGAAAAGGAGCGAGAGGAGCAGAAGGCAAAAAGGCGTTTGAGGAGGAGAAAAGAATCAGTTGATGCATTCTTACATTCTAACTAGGTTTTGATGTCATTGAAGCTAAAGACTAAGGACATATTAGTCTAAATTGGAAATTAGGGATGCCCTCAGGTAAAAACAAATAGAGGAGCACATTCAGGTTAAAAGTCAATAGTAAGACCTTTTTGTCGGTAAATTACCCAAATATTATTTGTGTATCAATTCGTTCCACAAAACCTATAAGATAGTTAATATTATTTGTCACAAACAATCAGTTGACTTGTGAAATTATGAGTGAAGCTTAAATTTAGTTAACTAGCCAAAAGAAATAACAAAATATGCAAACAAGTAGTAGGCAAACTATAGAGAAAAAACAATATCGAAATAATATACCACAAAAGCCTCAAGAAAGACACCATTCCAATAATAACTTACTTGATAATGTGAAAATTTGTAATTTCACAGGTCCTCCTTTGCATTTAAAAATTTGGTTCCTAACAAGAATTGCTCAAAAATGGATGGAAGGAAGGAAGAGCAATGAACAAAAAAAAAGGACAATTTGAAGAACCGTACACCAAAAAGAAATATGCCTAATAATTGTACATATAGAAGAATTCCTGAACCTTCAAAAGCGTCATCAAGTATTTCCAAAGTTTTATAAGCCTGTGAAGAACTCATACGGATGAATAAATCAAATACTGAATGCAAATTATGAACATAAAGCATTTGACAAATACTTGCCTATCCTATAAGGTCTGTACCAATGTTATCACGTTCAATGGTTTCTATGTTCTTCTTATCACTCAAGATTTCTAATACTAAAACACCAAAGCTGAAAACATCGGATTTGAAAGAGAAGATTCCATAGTTTGCTGCCATATATCCATCTGATGTATGATGGTAATTTGCTTGCATTAGTTAGTTCATAGTAGTAGCATATTGATATCTTGGACGACTTACATTGTTCCCATTGGTCTCCTAGTAGCCCTTTCTCGAATCTCATCTCCTTGGAAAATTCTTGCTATCCATCCCAAAATCTGATATCTCTGGATTCAGTGACTCGTCAACAAGTATGTTGCTTGGTGTTAGATCCCGATGAACAACCTTCGTGTTGCAGTCTCGATGCAGGTATTGCAGTCGTCGAGCAATCCCAAAAATAATATCAAGTCGCTTAGACTAGTATGCTCATTCTTTTATCTGCTCCAAAATTTCAATTTTGCAAACATAAGAAGAGTGACATATCATCAGTCCAACACAATCTGCACCTGTTGAAGCAGACTGAGGAGGAGTTTGGCAAGTCCCATAGTCCCACATCGAGAAAATCAGACTTGTTGTCTCGTATTGGAACTATAAATAAGGGTCTGGGCTTTGAAGTCAGAGGCATCATAAATGGCACCACAAGAAAACCTAAGTATTTACTTTGGTTTAAATCTACACTCAGTTAAATAGTTTGGACTTATAGTTTGGGTTTTTCTTGTTTAGTATTTTTGGGTGTTTTATGGCCTAGGAACATCTTCCTAAGGCATTTGTAATAGTCCCTTTTCATAGTAGTGATTTGCTCCTCTTTCGTCTGTGGATGTAGGTCAAAGTTAATTGATCGAATCACGTAAATATGATGTTCTTGTTGCTTTTATCTTTTCACTTTATTGTCTTTGTTGTGTTGCCAAAATTACCTTGTGGTAAATTTCCTAGGGCTAGCTCTAACAAACTGGTATCAGAGCCTGGTTTCGGGATCTTTTGGCAACGATGACAATAACAAAGATTGTTGTTGAGAAATTCGACAGAAATGTCAACTTCGGCTTGTGGCAACTCAAGATGGAGGCCATTCTAATTCAAGACGGAGTTGATTTGATACTATAGGGAGCCGAGAGCATTCTAGATGATATGTCAAAAGAAGAGCTTGCGGGTATGAATAAGAAGGTCCGATCAAGCATCATTCTAAATCTCTCTAACGAGGTTTTACGGGAGGTAGCTACAGAGACTACGGCTAAGAGCATGTGGGACAAGCTTAAAGCCTTGTACATGAAGAGGACAGATCGTCTCTACTTGAAGCAGAGTTTGTATATGCTTCGGATGATTGAAGGTACATCTATACTCTCGCATCTTGATAAGTTTGATTCTTTGGTTATGGATTTGGAGAATATAGATGCAAAAATTGATGATGAGGATAAGGCTTTGTTACTTTTGTGTTCTCTTCCCCAATCTTTTAAGCATTTCCATGATACTTTGATTTATGGAAAAGAAACAGTTTCGTATCAAGAAATTAAATCTACACTGAAATCTAAGGAATAGATAGATAGAGATATCACTGGGGAAAGTAGAGAGAATCAGGCTGAAGGTCTGGTTGTTAGGGGGAGAACAGATAAAAGAGAATTTGACAGTAGTAGATCTAAATCTAGATCTAAATCCAGACATAAAAATTTGGAATGCAGATATTGTCATAAAATGGGGCACATTAAGACTGATTGCTTTAAATTGAAAAATAAATTAAAGCAAAAGGGAAAACTTGTTGAGAAAACTACTGAGTCCACTGAAGCTAGTGTAGCATCTGATGAGAATGTTGAAAATATTTTCTTTGCTACTGATGATAGGACGATGTCTAAAAATGAATGGATTTTAGATTCAGGTTGTTCTTATCACATGTGTCACAATAGGGATTTGTTTTCCACATATGAATCTTGTAATAGTGGAATTGTTTTGATGGGCAATAATGTCGCGTGTGATGTTGTTAATAGAGGAGCAATCCGAATTAAAATGCATGATGGTATTGTGAGGATGCTCACTAATGTTAGACATATTCCTGATTTAAAAAAGAATCTCATCTCTTTAGGCACCCTAGAGGCTCTTGGGTGTAAATACACAGCTGAAGGTGGAGTTATGAAAGTTTCTAGAAGTGCCCTTATTGTTATGAAAGCTTGTAGGTCTGGTAGCTTATATATTCTGCAGGGAACTACTGTCACAGGCTCAATTGCAGTCTCGTCATCATTATTGTCTGATTCTGACATCACCAAATTATGGCATATGCATTTGGATCATATGAGTAAAAAAGGTTTGAGCATATTGAGCAAAAGGGGTCTACTTTGTGGACAGAGTACTGGGCCACTGGACTTTTGTGAACACTGCATTTTTGGAAAGTAGAAAAGAGTCAGCTTCACTTCTCCGGCAATTCACAAAATGAAAGGTACTCTTGACTATATTCATTCAGACCTTTGGGGTCCAGCTCATGTTCAGTCTAAGGGTGGTGCTAGGTATATGTTGACTTTCATTGACAATTATTCCAAGAAAGTTTGAGTTTATTTTTTGAAGCATAAAAATGATATTTTTCTAACCTTTAAACAATGGAAGGCTTTGATTGAGAAGCAAACAAGTAAACAGATTAAGCGGCTTCGAACAGATAATGACATGGAATTTTGTGAAGGTGACTTTGAAGAATTCTGTAAAAATGAAGGAATCGTTCGGCATCGCACTGTTAGGATGATGCCTCAGCAAAATGGCATGGCCAAACATATGAACAGAACACTCTTGGAGAGAGCGAGGTGTATGATCTCAAATGCAGGGTTGACAAAGGACTTTTGGGTAGAGGCGATTAATATGGCATGTTACATTGTCAACCGCGCTCCTTCTGCGGCACTTAACTTTAAAACTCCGGAGGAAGTTTGGTCAGGTACTTCTGTTGATTACTCTGATTTAAAAATTTTTGGGTGTCCAGCATACATGCATGTAAATGAAGGAAAATTAAAGCCTCGAGCTAAAAAGTGCATTTTCCTTGGGTATGCTTCTGGAGTGAAAGGATACAGATTATGGTGTTCTGATCTCAAATCCCCAAAATTTGTAATCAGTAGAGATGTTACTTTTGATGAATTATCTATGTTATCTTCTAAAGAGGATTCTACTAGTTGTACAAATGATAGTGCGCAGAAGTAGGTGGAGCTTGAGATTGGTAGTTTAGATTCTTTTAAGTCGAACTCTTCTACTCAAAGAATGCTAGTAGGTGGTCCCGAGTCTATTGACGCAGATGATCCAGAGGAAGAGCAATATTCCATAGCCAAAGATAGACCACAGAGAGATATTCGACCACCACAAAGATATGCAAATTTGATTACATATGCTTTGTCTGTTGCAGAAGAAACAAGTGAAGTTGGTGAGCCTACTTCCTACTCAGATGCAGTTTCTAGTAAATCTTATAAGACATTGGATAAATAAAATTGTCTTCATTCGTGTGGAAGATACAAATAACGTACGGAACCCAAATGAGAAACTATGTTTGTTTATAACATGACTCCAAGTCATCCTAAACATATGCTAAAATAAAATACAGGAGCTTCTCGACCAAGCAAAAATGTGTTCATTTTTTGGAGATTGCAGAATGAGAAGTAAGTAGGTCATGGCCAAGTGGAGAAGACACATATAACTTGAAGTTGATGACTGCATCTCACATGGTTCATACGTGTCTGTGGATGTCTGAATTAAAAATTATGTAAATAGCAACCCAGCCTAACTGCAACTTAAGGATAGTGAGACTGAAAATAAAAAACCACATTTTATCTGACTAGTTAGTACATCTGGTGTAAATGGGGAAATGTAATTTCTATTTATTTGTAGAATCAGGAAAATAGAGTAATTTCATTTTATCTGGGGGTACGGAACGGTATTAACAATCCTGAACCAAACTAACTACTATCTTATCTGGGGGAATGTTCTTGTACTACCATATTCCAAGATATCTGAAATTTGTTTTGCGAGGACTAAAGAAACCCAGTTCGAAGGCTCCACCTGCCGAAATTAAAGTTTCACCATCAACCAGAGATTGATTTGGTGCAATTGTATCTCCTGGAATCAAGATGTGAAACGAGAATATACAAATGATTAGAAAAGGGAAGAACTCTTTTCCATATCTATGTGACAGAAATTTCCAAGACCTAAACGATACGCTAGAGCTACAGTAGTTGTTGAATAATTGGCACAAATGGCCTCGTTCTCAACATAGATATGTGTTTCTTATGTTCATCAGCATGTCCTTTCTAGATGGGTACCAATTTCCATCAATCTGCACAATTTAAATATAATGATTTGCAAGGATTCAAGAAAAAAACACCTTATACTGTACGATAACTGCTGTAAAGCCAAATATCACCGTTGTATTCAAGTGGAAAGATAGAACCTTATCTGCAAGTCATACACAGCTACAGAATTATCACCACTAAATGCACATTTAGAGCACGGGACCATTTGAGTTGGATTTTTTCAGTTACCAATATTGAAATTGATTGTTAGGATTCTTTTTCTGAGCTTTTGAATAATGTTTATTGAGTCTGTTTAGTCCAGTTATTTATTGAGTCGGTTTGATTCAGTTAAAATCAAGTAGAGGTTTATTTAATATTTATTTATTATTAGAATTCAAGTCCTGGTGGACTCTGGGTAGAACTCTATAAATAGAGATGTAACTGCTTCTTTTTAGGAATCTATAAAAAACACTATTCTGTCTTTTGACAAACCCTAGGAGGCCGATCCCCTCGAAGCGATCAAGAAGGGTCGATCCCCTCGAAGCGATCAAGAAGGGTCAATCCTCTCGAAGCGATCATTATCATCCCCATTTCTCCCCTTTCTTCGATGATAAGACTTTAGGGTCTTATCATTTGGTATCAGAGCCTACGATAAGACTTTAGGGTCTTATCATTTGGTATCAGAGCATTCTCATTTCTTCTATTTCTTCTACGATAAGACTTTATGGTCTTATCATTTGGTATCAGAACAATGATCCTTGGCGCAGCCCGCCGCAGCCTTACTTCCCTTCTTCCCCACCACCACTACAAGGCAACTCTTTCTTCACCGTTGTCGTTGTTTCCCCGACCAGCGACCTTCGACCATCGCTGCCAGGCACCGTGCGACGACCACCGCACGCCTCCCAGCAGCCGATCCCCCTTGCTCTGCATCTTTTGTAACCGAAACAGGGCAATCACGGCAACTCACATCTGCTGTCCTTTTTTCCAACTGCCGCCGTCGCCTCGAGCGCCCTCGCCATCGCCTTCCAGCCGCTGCTCCCCCGTGCGACGATCGCCGCTCGCCTCCCAGCCGCTGCTCCCGCTCGCTTCCCAACCGCTGCTTCCCCTTGCTCTGCATCGGTGGTGACCGAAACAGGGCAGTTACCACTGTCGCAGTCGCGGGTCCCCTTGCTGTCGCTGTCGTGGATCCCCTTGCTGCTGCGAACGCCGGTTGCCACCACCGTCGCCACTGCTGCCCAGCCAACGACGACGCCGCTCGCCACCCAGCCTGCCACGACCCTCGCTGCCTCCTTCTCCACCGCCGCCGCTGCGCTCCGGCCAGCAATGACTGCTGCTGCCAGCCACCGTAGCCTTCACCTCAACCCCCTCGATCTGCACTGTTGCTGCAGCCCCCTTGCTCTGCATCGTTGCCGCAGCCACCGGTTGCCACCACTGCAGCCTCAACCCCGGCCGCTTCAACGCCACCTCCCTCTTGTTTTGCCTCCGCTGCTGCAGTTGTCGGTTGCCATCACCGCAGCCTCAACACGGCTGCTCGGCGATTGCTTCCTTGGGTCACAACAGTCGCAACCGTCGCCTTTCAGCCTTGCTCTCATCTCACGCAGTGACACAAACACAGGGTAGCTACTCTTCCTCTAACGCAGCGATCGCAACACTGCCCTTGGCGTCCACCTCCTCGGCAACTTCGCATCGATAGTGTTGATGCCCCTAATCGACACCAAAAATAGGAGTTGAGATTACAGATTTGCAGTCTTACGCAATGGCCACTGATAACTCGGTGAAAGCACAAATGGAAGCATTGGAAATCAGAATTGAGAATCGACTGCAAGAAACACTTAATGATTTCAAAATGAGCCTACTGGAGAGCCTCAGCAAATTTCAACAAAATAGGGGCTCAAGTTCTACGTTGCACAGATCTGAAAATACAGGAAAAATGCCCCAAGATTGTGACACAACTACTCATACATGAAGGTGGATGGACAGCTCTAAAAAATTTGTCAGATTTCTTCAGTGTTGGAATATTAGAGTAGGTTTGAAAGATTATCAAATCAAGCTAGAGATTGGTCAGAACGATAACTTCTGGATACATTTTTTGAAGGTCTTATTCCAGAGATCTGGTGTGAAGTTAAGGCTCGTCAACCTCGCACTATGATAGCTGCGATCTCATTCGCACATCTACATGAGAAAAAAATCAACAGGGAAAATCATGAAAACAAAAGTGACAATAACCAGATGATTAGTAAGCCACCAGCCCTATCTATTCCCAACCAAAGCCTTGACACCCGAAGACTAACCCAAGAAGAACTTAAGGAAAGATCAGCAAAGGGCTTGTACTATGATGAAAAGTGGAGTATAGAGCACCGATGTAAACAAGTGCAACTTTTGATAATTGAGCCAATTAGAGAGGAACCGGAAGTAAAAGAGTTGGACTTTAATCATAAAGGTATGAAAACTGATGAAGATATTGAAGCCATCACACATACAGTGCATGTATTGGCTGGCTATACTAACCCACAAACTATGAAAATCGGAGGAACTTTGAAGCATCAACCTGTCACTATTTTGATTGATACAGATTGCATTAATAATTTTATGGATAGGAAAGTTGTAGCCCAATTAGCCCACCACATTGAAGGCTGTGATATATTCGAAGCTGATGGATGGATTTTAACTTATGATAGCAAAGGCCAGGAATTTCTTGCAACGATTACTACACTGAAAGATCGACTTATTGCTTACACTGTCAAAAAGTGGAGACCGTACTTACTTAATCAACGGGTTGTGATGCGTTGCAGATAGCCTATGACTGAAGTGCTAAAAGACAAGCTCCCGGAGATTGATGCTGCTCAGCCTTGAGGACAACGCTGATTTGAAGAGGGAGGAACTTTTAGGACCCTTTTTCTAAGCTTTTGAATAATGTTTATTGAGTCTGTTTAGTCCAGTTGTTTATTGAGTCGGTTTGGTTCAGTTAAAGTCAAGTAGAGGTTTATTTAATATTTATTTATTATTAGAGTTCAAGTCTTGATGGACTCTGGGTGGAACTCTATAAATAGAGATGTAACTGCTTCTTTTCAGGAATCTATAAAAAACACTATTCTTTCTTTTGACAAACCTTAGGAGGCCGATCCCCTCGAAGTGATCATGGAGGGTCAATCCTCTCGAAGCGATCATTATCATCCCCATTTCTTCCCTTTCTTCGATGATAAGACTTTAAGGTCTTATCATTTGGTATCAGAGCCTACGATAAGACTTTAGGGTTTTATCATTTGGTATCAGAGTCTACGATAAGACTTTAGGGTCTTATTGTTAGGATCGGAGTGGCACTAAGAGGGGGGGGTGAATTAGTGCAGCGGATTAAAACTTCGGTTTTGACAAATCTTTCGTATGATAAAAAAATCGAACTCGGAAGTGCTTAACTTGAAGGCGTATTCACAAAGTTGTGCAGCAAAGGTAATGAGGAAATAAAGCAAGTAAGAAGGTTTGCAGTAATGAAAATAGCAGTAATGAAATGCAAACCAGAGATTATGCCGATTTTAAAGTGGTTCGGTCAAATGACCTACGTCCACTTGCGAGGCCCCTCTTCTATGAGGCTCCCACCTTCCACTAGCAAATCTCTTGAAGGGGAAGGGTAAATACCCCTCTTACAACTTTTTACAAGTGGTTCACTCTCTTACAGATTTTCAGCAAGAAAGAAGGAGGTGAACACTAGCAAATTAAAAACAAGACTAGCTAAGACTTTTCTAAGATCTTTCTCTCAATCAATTGCTTCTCAAAAAGTTGTAATCTCAACTGAGATTTGAGGGGTATTTATAGGCCTCAAGAGGATTCAAATTTGGGCTCCAAAATTTGAATTCTCTTTGGTTTCCGATGCTGGCGGTGCCACCGCCTATCAGTGTCTGACATTGACAGTGGACTGGCGGTGCCACCGCCAGACTCTCTGGTTCACTGGTTGGGCTTGAAATTTAGCCCAAACCAAGTCTAATTTTGGGCCCAGTTGGCCCCTAACTAGGATATAGGATTATCTCTTAATCTTAATCCTAATTACATGTGAACTACATATCAAAAAACATCCTAAGCAAGTTTTCAACTACGAACGTCGAGTCTTGTTCCGACGAGCTTTTCCGACGAACTTCTTCCGATGGACTCCTAGCAAGCTCCCGATCTTGTGATGACTTTAACGAGTAGCCGAGCCTTCTCGGTGACCACCGTGAACCTCCGACGATCTCTTCGGCGAACTTCCAAAAATTCCGACAGGTTCCCGATTTCTTCTCGGTTGATTCCGGCAACATCTCTGACGATTCTTCAGTCTCTTAAACGTCCATCGAACTTGACTCCGGTATTCTTGCTTTGTGTTTTCTGGTTATCGTAGTTAATCCTGCACACTTAACTCAATAATATGGATTAGATCAATTAACCCATCAATTGATTTTATCATCAAAATCTGAGATTCAACAATCTCCCCCTTTTTGCTGATGATAATCAATTGATGACGGAGTTAAACATAACTCCCCCTATCTATATGCCATATTATGAGAAGATGAAAACACTTGAATTCCATCCATTGAATTCAAGCATAAACCGTTAAGTTCTAACCGTAGAACTTAACATTATTCTCATTAAGCAATAGTAAATACGAAACTTCGATGAAAATCATTTTCAAGTCGAATGATAAGAGACAATTTTTACTACGACAGGAGATAATGATTTTCAATATGAATTTCATGATATAAATGTAAGGCATGCTTTCAATATGATCAATCAGTCTTGCGATATTCTCAAAGATTTTGCAAGGCATATAAGACATTCATGCCACACAAGCTTTTGTAATTCATATTAGTCATGTTATCGATGCGCATAAGACATTTTCATTAAGTCATGCTATTGAAATGGTATAAGTCATTACTTAGTCATCACTTCTCCCCTTTTGTCATCAACAAAAAGGGAATGAGACTTGAAGCACATAATTTGTGATTATAACATCAGGAATTCAGCATTGATCATATAAAAATTCATCATTCAAAATTAAGTGTGCTAAAATA
Source organism: Musa acuminata AAA Group (assembly GCF_036884655.1). Classification (NCBI taxonomy): domain Eukaryota; kingdom Viridiplantae; phylum Streptophyta; class Magnoliopsida; order Zingiberales; family Musaceae; genus Musa; species Musa acuminata. The sequence goes on from NC_088359.1 coordinate 11,784,533, forward strand.
TCTACGCAGAGTTCATCTTAAAGGAAAATTCAGCATTCATCCATTTTATTAAATCTCTTCTTTCTATAAATAACAAAAATTGTAGGTGTACAAAGAAGAGATTGTGATTAAAAAATTTCAAGTAGTCACTCCAATAAGTCAAGATCATAAATCGAATACAAAGTCATTCAAATTCAAATCGTCAACTTGAAACTCATAATCAAGCCATCAAAATCAATTTCGAGATTCACAAAATGTCATAAAATCATTCTTGATCAGATGGGAGCGGTGTTTGACTCAAGATAGGATAAGGTAATTTAACTTTTTCCATTCGAAAAATGTCATCTTTTTTCGTTCTTCTATGGATTTGACTTCATCATTCTCCTTCGATTCAAGATGATATACTGAAGTACAACTCAAGGTAATTTAACGTTTCGGAGAGAGGATGAAAAACTTTACGGAAAATCCATTCAAACAAGTTTATTCTTAGGGACAATTTAACATACCTAATTCCCTTCTAATGAATTCAAATTGGTCTTCATTCAAAGCTTTTGAAATATATCTACTAATTGATGCTTTGTATCAATGAATTCTAGAACAACATTATTGTCAAGGACATGATCGCATATGAAATGATGCCTAACGTCGATGTGCTTAGTTATAGAGTGCTGAATTGGATTTTTGGTGAGGCATATGGCACTAGTATTATCACATTTTATGGGAACATTTTTGAAGTGAATTCCATAGTCTTCTAATGTATTTTTCATCCAAACAACTTGTGCATAGCATGCACTTGTAGCAATGTATTCGGCTTTCGCCGTAGATAGTGCAACTGAATTTTGTTTCTTGGAAGTCCAAGAAACAAGTGCATGTCCTAAAAATTGGCATGTTCCAGATGTACTTTTTCTATCTATCCTGCATCCGCCAAAATCAGCATCTACATAAGCTATTAAATCGAAATATTCAGATTTTGGATACCACAATCCTAAATTTGGAGTTCCTTTAAGATACCTAAATATTCTTTTAACACTCTTAAGATGAGATAATTTAGGATTAGATTGAAACCTAGCACAAAGTCCTACACTAAACATAATATCCGGTCTAGTCGCGGTGAGGTAGAGTAGACTACCTATCATTCCCCTATATGTTTTTTGATCGAAATTTTCACTATTTTCATCCATATCTAACTTAGTCGAAGTACTCATAGGGGTGTTAAATCGTTTTAACAATTCTAATGTATATTTAGATTGGTTAAGAAATATACCATCACTAAGTTGTTTGATTTGTAATCCTAAAAAGAAAGTTAATTCACCCATTAAACTCATTTCAAATTCATGACTCATACATTTGGCAAATGATTCACATAGTGATTCATCCGAGGAGCAAAAAATAATATTGTCAACATAAATTTACACAATAAGAAAATTATTTTTAAAATATTTAATAAACAATGTAGTATCAACCTTGCCTTTGGTAAAATTATTTAAAATAAGAAAGGAACTAAGCCTTTCATACCAAGCTCTAGGAGCTTGTTTCAAGCCATAGAGAGCCTTAGTCAATTTGAATACATGATTAGGAAGAAGAGAATTTTCAAATCCGAGAGGTTGTTCGACATATACTTCTTCGGAAATAAAACCATTCAAGAAAGCACTTTTGACATCCATTTGAAATAGTTTAAAATTATTACTACTAGTATAGGCAAGGAGCATCCTTATAGCTTCTAATCGAGCCATGGGAGCGAAGGTTTCTTCGTAATCGATACCTTCTTCTTGGTTGAAACCTTTGGCCACTAATCTAGCCTTGTTTCTAACCACGATACCATTTTCGTCTTTCTTGTTTCTAAAGACCCATTTAGTACCAATGACTAAATGGTCACTAGGTCTAGGAACAAGCTTCCATACCTTATTCCTCTCAAATTAATTCAATTCCTCTTGCATTGCAATAACCCAAAAATCATCTTTTATGGCCTCGTCAATGCATTTAGGTTCAATTTGAGAAAGGACAGCGGCGATAGCACAAAAATTCTTGAAAGAGGAACGAGTTTGAACCCCTTTTGATGTATCTCCTATAATTAGCTCCTTTGGATGAGCATCTATATACTTCCATTCCTTGGGTAAGGAAATTTCGGAAGAAGGTGCATCCAAGTTGCTATTTTGAGGAGGGGGTTCATTTAAATTTAAATTATCAAAACCAAGATCATCATCAAAATCATTTTTCTTTAAATTAGAAATTTCATTAAAAACCATATGAATAGACTCTTCTATTACTAAGGTTCTTTTGTTAAAAACCCGAAAAGCCTTAGAAACGGAAGAGTAACCAAGAAAGATGCCTTCATCGGATTTAGCATCAAATTTTCCTAAGGCATCCCTTTCATTCAAAATAAAGCATTTACAACCGAAAACTTTAAAATAGGAAATATTTGGTTTTTTGTTATTCCATAATTCATAGGGAGTTTTTAATAGGGATGGTCTTATTAGGACCCTATTCATGATGTAGCAAGCCGTATTTATAGCTTCAGCCCAAAAATACTTGGGTAGACTATGTTCATTTAACATCGTTCTTGCCATTTCTTGTAGGTTTCTATTTTTTCTTTCAACTACTCCATTTTGTTGGGGATTCCTCGGAGTGGAGAAGTTGTGATTGTATCCATTAACTTCACAAAAATTTTGAAAGTCACGGTTTTGAAATTCGCCACCATGATCACTCCAAATTAATGAAATCATGAAACCTTTTTCATTTTGAGTGAGTTTACAAAATTTAGAGAAACACTTGAAACAATCACTTTTGTGAGCTAAGAAATTGGTCCAAGTGTATCTAGTATAGTCATCCACAAATACAAACGCATATTTGCTTCCTCCTAGACTTGCCGTGTCAATTGGTCCAAATAAGTCCAAATGAATCAATTGCAATGGTCTAGTGGTGCTAATTTGAGTTTTTGGTTTAAAACTAGTTTTTATTTGTTTACCTAGTTGACATGCATCACATACTTTATCCTTAATAGACTTAATATTTGGAATTCCTCACACTAATTCTCTAGATGAGATCTTAGATATTAGTTTCATGCTTGCATGGCCTAGTCTCCTATGCCAAAGCCAAGCATCATCATTTAAAGCGGAGAAGCACATTTCATTACTTAGTTCATCAAGGTTGATGGTGTAGACATTATTTTATTTTAATGCAATCATAGTTATGTTATGGTTTGGTTTTTCAATAATACACACATTTGATTCAAATCTAACGATATAACCTTTATCGCATAATTGACTAACACTCAAGAGATTATGTTTCAATCAATCAACTAGTAAGACATCATCAATAGAAAATTTTAATTTGTTACCTATTGTTCCCTTGCCAATGATTTTGCCTTGGTTATTGTCTTCGAAGGTGACGTACCCATCTTCTTTGCTAGTGAGCATAGAAAAATGAGATGGATCTCCAATCATATGTCTTGAGCATCCACTATCTAGATACCATCTCTTGCTCCTAGCTTGTGATGGTGTATGTTTCTACAAGAAGGGATTATTTTTAGGTACCCATTTTCTTTTGGGTGCCTTAAAAACTGATTTAACTTGTTCATCATATTGCATAGAATTGATCATGGTTCCTTTAGGAACCCAAATTAGTTTGTTCGGACTAATTTTTTTGAATGGACATTTATAAGTTTTATGTCCATATTTGCAACAAAAATTGCAATTGCTTTGGTGCCGAACATGTAAGACGGGGCCTTTAATGAAGGTGGTTGGATTTTGGTGAGGACTTCTCACAAATCCGATTCCACTTCTTTTAGGAACGTGACCCTTATTTGTAAGGATCATGTTCAAAGATTTGCTACAAACCTCGAATTTCTTTAAGGTGTCCTTAAGTAGCAAGTTCTCCTTTTGGAGAGATTCTAGATCATGGCATTTTATACATGGAGCTAAACTATCATGATATTCAGTTTTTAATTTATCGATATCACAAGTGAGACTATCATGCTCCTTTTTTAGCAATTTGTATTTTCTACTAATTGTCTTACATTCATCAAATAACTCATGGAAAGCATTTAATAATTCATGATAAGGTAAATCTGCATCAATTAAATCCGTTACCTCTTCTCCGATGGCCATTAGGGCGTAATGAGCAACTTGCTCGGTGTTGGACTCCTCTTCTTCGGACGCGCTTGAATCATCCCACGTTGCCTTGAGCGCCTTCTTCTTTGATGTTCTCTTTTTGGCTTGAGGACAATAGTTCTTGTAGTGTCCCGGTTTTTTGCACTCATAGCAAATTACTTGGTCCTTCTTATGTTCGAATTTATTTTTTGTATTATTTTTAAATTTGTTCTTTCTTAAATATTTTTTAAATTTTTGAGTCAAAAGTGCAATGTCATTGTCACTGTCCTCATCACATGATGTTTCTTTCAAGTGGTCTTCTTGTGATGTGAGTGTCATATCCTTCCTGTTCTTTGGAAGGGGGTTCTCGAGCTCGTCATAAGCTTGGCATGTCATTTCGTAGGTCATTAGAGACCCAATGAGTTCTTCAAGAGGGAATGTTTTAAGTTCTTTGGCCTCTTGAATGGCCGTAACTTTTGGATCCCAACTTTTAGGGAGGGATCTTAAGATTTTAGTTACTAGTTCAAAGTTAGTAAAATCTTTACTAAGAGCTTTGAGTCCATTGATGACATCCGTGAACTGGGTGTACATGTCTCCGATGGACTCACTTGGTTTCATTCGGAAAAGTTCGTAAGAGTGCACAAGGATGTTGATTTTGGACTCTTTCACTCGGCTAGTGCCTTCATGAGTGACCTCAAGAGTTCTCCAAATATCAAAAGCCAAATCACAAATTGAAACACGATTAAATTCATTTTTGTCTAGTGCACAAAACAAGGCATTCATAGCCTTTGCGTTTAAAGCAAAAACCTTCTTCTCCGATTCATTCCATTTGCTCATCGGAAGAGAAGATTTTTGAAATCCGTTTTCAACAATAGTCCAAAGCTCGAAATCTATGGAAATGAGGAAGATCCTCATACGAGTCTTCCAATAAGTATAATCCAACCCATTAAACATGGGTGGACGTGTGATGGAATGACCCTCATGTATGCCGGAGTAAGCCATCTCTCTTGGGTATCAAACCAAATATGAGAGTGAGCCTAGCTCTGATACCAATTGTTAGGATCGGAGCGGCACTAAGAGGGGGGGGTGAATTTGTGCAGCGGATTAAAACTTCGGTTTTGACAAATCTTTCATACGATAAAAAAACCGAACTCGGAAGTGCTTAACTTGAAGGCGTATTCGCAAAGTTGTGCAGCAAAGGTAATGAGGAAATAAAGCAAGTAAGAAGGTTTGCAGTAATGAAACTAGCAGTAATGAAATACAAACCAGAGATTACGCCGATTTTAAAGTGGTTCGGTCAAATGACCTACATCCACTTGTGAGGCCCCTCTTCTATGAGGCTCCCACCTTCCACTAGCAAATCTCTTGAAGGGGAAGGGTAAATACCCCTCTTACAACTTTTTACAAGCGGTTCACTCTCTTACATATTTTCAGCAAGAAAGAAGGAGGTGAACACTAGCAAATTGAAAACAAGACTAGCTAAGACTTTTCTAAGACCTTTCTCTCAATCAATTGCTTCTCAAAAAGTTATAATCTCAGCTGAGATTTGAGGGGTATTTATAGGCCTCAAGAGGATTCAAATTTGGGCTCCAAAATTTGAATTCTCTTTGGTTTCCGATGCTGGCGGTGCCACCGCCTGTCAGTGGCGGTGCCACCTCCTGTCAGTGTCTGACATTGACAGTGGACTGGCGGTGCCACCGCCCAGCTCTCGGGTGCTGGGCGGTGCCACCGCCAGACTCTCTGGTTCACTGGTTGGGCTTTAAATTTAGCCCAAACCAAGTCTAATTTTTGGCCCAATTGGCCCCTAACCAGGATATAGGATTATCTCTTAATCCTAATCCTAATTACATGTGAACTACATAACAAAAAACATCCTAAGCAAGTTTTCAACCGCGAACGTCGAGTCTTATTCCGGTGAGCTTTTCCGACGAACTTCTTTCAACGGACTCCCAGCAAGCTCCCGATCTTTTGATGACTTTAACAAGTAGCCGAGCCTTCTCGGTGACCTCCGTGAACCTCCGACGACCTCTTCGGCGAACTTCCAAAAATTTTGACAAGTTCCCGATTTCTTCTCAGTTGGTTCCGGCAGCATCTTCGACGATTCTTCGGTCTCTTAAATGTCCATCGAACTTGACTCTAGTATTCTTGCTTTGTGTTTTCTGGTTATCGTAGTTAATCCTGCACACTTAACTCAATAATATGGATTAGATCAATTAACCCATCAATTGATTTTATCATCAAAATCCGAGATTCAACACTTATCATTTGGTATCAGAGCATTCTCATTTCTTCCATTTCTTCTACGATAAGACTTTAGGGTCTTATCATTTGGTATCAGAGCAACGATCCATGGCGCAGCTCACCGCAACCTTGCTTCCCTTCTTCCCCACCACCACTACAAGGCAACTCTTTCTTCACCATTGTCGTTGTTTCCCCGGCCAGCGACCTTCGACCATCGCTGCCAGGCACCGTGCGACTACCACCGCACGCCTCCCAGCAGCCGATCCCCCTTGCTCTGCATCTTTTGTAACCGAAACAGGGCAATCACGCCAACTCACATTTGCTATCCTCATTTCCAGCCGCCGCCGTCGCCTTGAGCATCGTCGCCATCGCCTTCCAGCCGCTGCTCCCCCGTGCGACGACCGCCGCTCGCCTCCCAGCCGCTGCTCCCGCTCGCTTCCCAACTGCTACTTCCCCTTGCTCTGCATCGGTGGTGACCGAAACAGGGCAGTTACCACCGTCGCAGTCGCGGGTCCCCTTGCTACCGCTGTCGCGGATCCCCTTGCTGCCGCTGTCGCGGATCCCCTTGCTGTTGCGAACGCCAATTGCCACCACCATCGCCACTGCTGCCTAGCCAGCGACGACGCCGCTCGCCACCCAGCCTGCCACGACCCTCACTGCCTCCTTCTCCACCACCACCGCAGCGCTCCGGCCAGCAACGACTGCTGCTGCCAGCCACCGCAGCCTTCACCTCAACCCCCTCGATCTGCACTGTTGCTGCAGCCCCCTTGCTCTGCATCGTTACCGCAGCCACCGGTTGCCACCTCTGCAGCCTCAACCCCAGCCACTTCAATGCCACCTCCCTCTTGTTCTGCCTCCACTGCTGCAGTTGTCGGTTGCCATCACCGCAGCCTCAACACGGTTGCTCGGCGATTGCTTCCTTGGGTCACAACAGTCGCAACCGTCGCCTTTCAGCCTTGCTCTCATCTCACGCAATGACACAAACACAGGGTAGCTACTCTTCCTCTAACGCAGCGATCGCAGCACTGCCCTTGGCGTCCACCTCCTCGACAACTTCGCATCGATAGTGTTGATGCCCTTGACCGACACCAAAAATAGGAGTTGAGATTACAGATTTGCAGTCTTACGCAATGGCCACTGATAACTCGGTGAAAGCATAAATGGAAGCATTGGAAATCAGAATTGAGAATCAATTGCAAGAAACACTTAATGATTTCAAAAAGAGCCTACTAGAGAGCCTCAGCAAATTTTAACAAAATGGGGGCTCAAGTTCTACGTTGCACAGATATGAAAATACAGGAAAAATGCCCCAAGATTGTGACACAATTTACTCATACATGAAGGTGGATGGATAGCTCTCAAAAATTTGTCAGATTTCTACAGTGTTGGAATATCAGAGTAGGTTTGAAAGATTATCAAATCAAGCTAGAGATTGGTCAGAACGATAACATCTGGATACATTTATTGAAGGTCTTATTCTAGAGATCCGGTGTGAAGTTAAGGCTCGTCAACCTCGCACTATGATAGCTGCGATCTCATTCGCACATCTACATGAGAAAAAAATCAATAGGGAAAATCATGGAAACAGAAGTGACAATAACCAGATGATCAGTAAGCCACCAGCCCTATCTATTCCCAACCAAAGCCTTGACACCCGAAGACTAACCCAAGAAGAACTTAAGGAAAGATTAGCAAAGGGCTTGTACTATGATGAAAAGTGGAGTATGGAGCATCGATGTAAACAAGGGCAACTTTTGATGATTGAGCCAATTAGAGAGGAACCGAAAGTAAAAGAGTTGGACTCTGATCATAAAGGTATGAAAACTGATGAAGATATTGAAGCCATCACACATACAGTGCATGCATTGGCTGGCTACACTAACCCACAAACTATGAAAATCGGAGGAACTTTGAAGCATCAACCTGTCACTATTTTGATTGATACAGATAGCATTAATAATTTTATGGACAGGAAAGTTGCAGCCCAATTAGCCCACCACATTGAAGGATGTGATATATTCGAAGCTGATGGACGGATTTTAACTTATGATAGCAAAGGCCAGGAATTTCTTGCAACGATTACTACACTGAAAGATCGACTTATTGCTTACATTGTCAAAAAGTGGAGACCATACTTACTTGATCAACGGGTTGTGATGCGTTGCAGATAGCCTATGACTGAAGTGCTAAAAGACAAGCTCCCGGAGATTGATGCTGCTCAGCCTTGAGGGCAAGGCTGATTTGAAGAGGGAGAAACTGTTAAGACCCTTTTTCTGAGCTTTTGAATAATGTTTATTGAGTCTGTTTAGTCCAGTTGTTTATTAAGTCGGTTTGGTTCAGTTAAAGTCAAGTAGAGGTTTATTTAATATTTATTTATTATTAGAGTTCAAGTCCTGATGGACTCTGGGTGGAACTCTATAAATAGGGATGTAACTGCTTCTTTTCAGGAATCTATAAAAAACACTATTCTGTCTTTTGACAAACCCTAGGAGGTCGATCCCCTCGAAGAGATCAAGGAGGGTCAATCCTCTCGAAGCGATCATTATCATCCCCATTTCTCCCCTTTCTTCGATGATAAGACTTTAGGGTCTTATCATTTGGTATCAGAGCCTACGATAAGACTTTAGGGTCCAATCATTTAGTATCAGAGCATTCTCATTTCTTCCATTTCTTCTACGATAAGACTTTAGGGTCTTATCATAGACATGGAAAACAAGAATGGATCAATATTCTAACACATGCCAAAAATCTTAGGAATTCATCGAATTCATGTTCAAGTACAACGTCAGGACTCTAGCTACATGAGTCCTAGTTAAATTTTATTAAAAGAGATATTCATGTAAAATCTACCTAGCCGACCACTATTAAAGAGGTGAAGAAGCCGACTAGGGTTAGGGTTAGGGTTAGTTGAGAGGTTGCTTCTTACAGTAGAAATCTTATTAAGAGTTGGTTAGAAGTTGGAGTCTTGAGTAGGAGTCCCATTAGGAGTTAGGGTTTAGAAGCTCCATAAATAATCATGTATTAATTCTCTTTTCATGGGGAATAGATGAATCTTTTTAGCAGCCTTTGAGCAGCAACTTGGAGGAGGGAACCCCTATAGAGTTCCAAGGAGGCCGATCTCCTAAAGAGATCAACCCTAAGCTTAGAATTTGCTAGGGTTCTATCACTTGGTATCAGAGCATTGTTCTTGGCATCTCACTGACCTTCCGTAGCCATCCATCAGCCCTCCTCAGCCACCCAAAGCAATTCTCACAATTGCTTAAAATATCATTACCGAATTTCGCCGTCATCTCCACCACCATCGATCATACTTTGATCTCCTCGTGAATTGCAACAGGTTCTGGTTTCCTACCTTATTACTGTTGCAATTTAGTTATCCTTATTCAAAAATCCAAAAAAATATTGTTCCTATATTGCTCCATAAACTTTTCGTCGTAAAGTTTTCATCTCTACGACAAAAGATACACTACAGAATTCCAACCACATAGCACAGTTTGTTTGATCTTGCTACTGCATTTTTTCTATCCAAATCTTTATGAAATTTTTACGTCAGCTTTGACACTTCCTAACAATGGATTTCCCTTTGGTTTCATCAAAAAATTCTTAATAAAAATTACTGATCTTTTATATCCAATCTGCTAGATGCCCCGTAGAATTCCAATAGTATAACATAGTTTGTTTGATCTTGCTACTACGTTTTTTCTATCCAAATCTCTACGAAATTTTTACGACAGCTTTGACACTTCCTAACAGTGGATTTTCCTTTTGTTTCGTTAAAGAATTCTCAATATAAACCACTACTCTTTTATGTCCAACCTATTAGATGCACTGTAGAATTCCAACCGCATAGCACATATTGTTTGATCTTGCTATTGTGTTTTTTCTGTCCAAATCTATACAAAATTTTTACTATAGCTTTGACACTTCCTAATAGCAGATTTCCCTTTAGTTTCATTAAAATAATTCTCAATATAAACTATTGACCTTGTACGTCCAAGCTGCTACACTTTAGACGTAAAAATCTACTGCAATACCTTTCCGTGATCCTTAATTTTTCTGAACCTTCCACCACCCCATGCCATTAACCCATCAACAAAAAAAAGATAGGAACATCTCTGATCTATAGGTATATGCTATGGTTTCTCAAGATCCAATTGATGCTAAATTTGAAGCATGGGAATCTCGGATTGAATTGCGGCTTGAATCGCGCTTTAAGGACAAATTACGCGCTTTGTTTGCAGAATTCAGAATTGGATAATCACCGAGTCCAACCAAATTTTAGTAAGGAGAGAGTTCAAAGAGGCCTCTAGAGAAGGAGGGATAGCCCTCGGACATGCTTCAGCCACGCATGAGGGTGGACTTCCTCCAATGGGAAGAAGGAGACCCGACGGGGTGGATTTCGCGCGCCGAACGTTACTTTCGCTACTATCGAACATCAAATGATGCTATGGTAGAAATTGCTATCATCCACCTTGAAGGAGATGCTATTTAATTGTACAATTGGTTGTAATACAATCATGGGGCTCCGACATGGAATCAATTTAAGAACGTACTACTAAATCGTTTCGGACCTACGGAGTATGAAAATATCGATGGCCAACTCGCAAAGATTCGACAAACCTCTATGATTCAAGAGTACTAAACCAGGTTTGAGAAGCTATCCTACCTTGCTCATGATTGGACTAACCATTAATTATTAGGAACATTTATCGAAGGACTCAAGCCAGAGATAAAAGGGGAGGTTAAGGCGCGATAGCCCCGTACCATGACAGTTGCGATTTCTTTCGCCCGAATACAAGAAGAATGGCTCAACCAAGATGCTCGGAGGATGAGAACCTCTCCTAGGCTCACGACATATAAACCTCCTTCTACTCCTAGCCATCCTTCGTTGATAAAAAAATTGACAAGAGAAGAACTACGTGACCGATCAGCAAAGGGTCTTTATTGGCATTGCGACGAGCCATGGAACCACAATCATCGCTGCAAAATGGGCTGCCTCCTATTGATTAAACCTCTTGAAGACATAGAGGAGGAGGTCCAAGAGCATGAGGAAGAGGTCGTGGATGAAGAACATATTGGGAAATATTGGGGACGACATCACATGCATAGCGGAAGAACAAAAAACAAAATCCCCTATTCCCAAAGAGATGTTTATTGTCATGCAAAGATTGGTGTATAAAAATATACAAAACTTAAAACTATATATAGAATAGATTGTGTTACCTAGGGAGATCATATATCTTTGAATCCCTACAAATCTCTAGGAGAGGGTGAAGGAGGTCAAGCGCCCTCCTCTCTAGTGGTGATCCACACAATACGGCTACGACAACACTTCTCAAAACTCTAGGCCTACTCTGAGGTGGAGGGGGGGAGGAGAATAGGAGAGGCAAGCAAAGACTCTAGTATATGAACCATTGAATCCCTCATATTTATAGAGGTCCCCTATCAACTTAACCATAATGGATCCTCTCCTATTGGGTATTGGATCTCCATCCAACTATCCAAGCCTCTTAAATTAGTGGATCTCCATCCAATAATCTCTCATGGGCTATTATTGGATCTCGTCCATGGGATCCAATAATTTAGGGGCTTATTAGATATCCAATAAGATAGGAGCTCCGACGGATATCTCATATCCGAACCTCTACTCATCGCAATGCCTACTATATGTTTGTGACCCTCTAGGCCCAATAGTGAGTTGGCCATGAGTCATACTTGTTAGAACTCCTTCTGGTTTAGTAAATTATTATTTTCATAATAATTCACTCGACTCATCGACTACAGACATACTAGGCCACTACGCTGTAGTCCCTAGACAATATAGGGGAATCCAATCCATTGGATATGTCTATCCTCAATTACAATGTACCTATAGTCCCTCATCCATCTAATATCCTAGAGACCGTATACCGGGCATGGTACTATCAGACCTATACAGTTTCTACTCGAGTCTTGCTCTAATCGGATTCTCTTGGAGAACTCTTTCTCTCTTAATCCGAATAACCCTAGCCAAGGATTTGTTTGAGCAAGAATATATGAGATATTCCTCTCATGATACGGAGAGTGGATGATCCTCTATCGACACTTAATAGCCCTCATAAGGTTAACTACCACTCCCGAAGACCAGCTATGCTAGATCAGGGACATCCAAACCTATAAGTCTGGTATCAAAGAGTGGAGCACTCATACAAGACATCTTTGGTGTCTCAAGTCTAAGGACCAGATACATCACTAGGACCATGGAATCGCTGTTTGACAATAAGCCATCATCAACCATCCAGCATTCCGTAAGTGGATCAATCAGTGAACTCATTCTCCAATGAGCACCTGTACTGTATCCCTAATATCCCTACACGAGCAGCTATGAGACTAGTTGCATCCATCATCAGTGAACTCAGATTCTTGCAAAATATGATTTATTGAAAACTAAACTCAAACATCTTTCTGATCTTATCTGATTTGTAATTTTTGGTATACAAATGCAACCTGAAAACATATGTTTTTTTCGACCCTGTGGATTCAGTAAAACAAAGCTGATGTTTTCAGACCTTTCACTATGAAATTATTTGTAACTCCCTATTGTAAACTCCAATTCTAGCAAAACTTAATTTATCTGAAAATAGATTAACATATCTTTCAAATGACACTATTTTATATAAATTGAAGTATAATTGATTATCTAAATAATTTATGCAATCTGCCTCTTAAATTCAATCAGAATTAAGCTTTGGTCGATTTTGCCTCCTCTTGTTTCTTCTTTTTGGAAATTGATTTCAGCAAAAACCCTTACTGAAGTTAAGATTTACATTATTACCTTAAATTTCTATATACTTTTGTCCTTTAATTATTTGTATACCTACATTTATTATGTAAAGTTCAAGTTTGTATCGTAATGTTTTGTATAAGCACATGCATTCCGTTGTTTCCGCATGTGTTTCCGATATGTCTCAATTTTATTATTCACTGTCTTTTTATACTCTAGTGTTTATGGGATTAATGTGAACCTTTGACAGAAATGGTAAAGGAAGTTATGCTTAGAGCTCGTGATGCTCTACCGATCCCCTATGACTTCACTCAGACGTGGGTGGATGGAGCTCCCAGACGTAGGAGACTTATGTTTGGTGGTCATTTAGAAATGGATGGATCATATTATGTTATAATCCCACTTCACCTTCTATGTGTTTGATATGATATCCAAGGCTTAGGCTGTGTTTCTATGCATACTTTGGATAAAAATGAAATTAATGCAACGTCGTGTGACATTTGAGCTTCTATTCGTATTTTATTCTTTTATATGTTTCCAAAATATTTATATGTCTTTGTTATGCCTTGAAATATACCATATGCCATGGATATGCTCCTTATGCCAATGATATGCTCCGATTACCTTTCCTCGAATTATATGAACAAAATATGCTTCGAACGAAACGACATCGTAATTCTATATTTAAATAAAACATGTCTTTGTTTTTATCTTGTATCTCTGCTTCGTATTTTTTGATACCTTATTTGTTTAAAAGTTGTTCTCTTTGCTATGGATATGTTAGTCACTTGCTGAGCTTTATATGCTCACCCCGTTGTTATATAAAATTTTCAGGATAGCTGATGCTCGCTAAAATATGTAAATTGGGTTGAGGCAGTGGAAAGCTAGAAAATTTTAGGGCAAATATTTCGTACTTGATAGGTTGATGTTGTATATGTTCCTTTTGTGTGTAATAAAATATCAATGACAAATCTAGATCGATGTATTTTGTAAATATTTGGAAAGTACCTCTTATGTCGGGATTTTGGGAATGTTAAGTTTAAGCCGTGTAATGATATAAACTTGTGGTATATGTTGGTTTTGTGATTGTATAGATTGCCACGCTTATGGATTTATGATGTGGTTATGGTTTAGTTAAGTTGGCTTTGGATTTTGTGAATCATTAAGTGATACGATGGTACGATTATAAACTGCAAAGGTTTTATGAATTGTGGATTATATAAGTGAATTTTGACTTGAGTGTTTTCTTAATGGTCTCAAATGTGTGATTGGATCCTGGATTGTTTGTTGAATTATAATATTATCAATTTTGAGTTAGGTTCGCACATCCTGAATGAGAATTAAATTTAGGAGGCGTGACACATATGACTAGCAATCTCCCACTTGATTTAAAATCAATCACCTATGTGTCCGATCCCCATCAGACCCTTGTGACGCTCAAAGACAATATGAGACAACGACTTTGTCAGTAGATATGTAATGTAATCTTTGGATGGAACTCTTTTCACTTCTACATCTCCTCGGGTCACGATCTCTCTGATTAGGAGGAACATTCTCAGAACACTTCTAATGAGACATAGGTTCCTTCACTTGAGCAATCGCCCCATTATTGTCGCAATATAAGGAAATCGACTCCTCACTACTTGGCACGACTCCCAGATCTGTGATGAACTTCTTTATCCAGACTCTCTCTTTTGTTGCCTCAATTGTAGTAATATATTCTGCCTTTGTAGTCGAGTCAATAGTAGTATCTTGCTTGAAACTCTTCCAACACACTGCTCCTCCATTCAAGGTGTACAGAGACACTGAATTTGACTTGCTATCATCGACATCAGACTGAAAATTTGAGTCTGTGTAGCCTTCAACCCTAAGGTTACTACCTCCATATACTAGATCTATCTGATACCTGCTCATGACACTTAGAGCATGCGCTATATCAGGCCTGGTATATAGCATGTCATACATGATAGACCCTATTACTAATGCATAGGGTATCCTATACATGTTCGCCCTTTCATCAAGAGTCTTTGGGGACATACTCCTAGAAAGCGATATCCTATATCTCATCGGTATGAGACATCTCTTGGAATTTTTCATGTCAAACCTTTTGACAATGGTGTCTATGTATCTGGACTGGGATAAGCCAAGCATCCTCTTATATCTATCTTTATAGATCTGAATCCTCAATATATAGGATACTTCCCCTAAGTCCTTCATAGAGAAGTGTCTAGATAACCGAGCCTTTACTATGGATAGCATTCCTACATCATTCTCAATGTTCAGGATGTCATCCATATATAACACCAAGAAGGTAATAGTGCTCCTACTTACCTTTCTATACACACAAGGTGTATCTTCGTTCTTAACGAAGTTATAAGATCTAATTGCCTCATCAAATCTTATGTTCTAACTTCGGGAAGCTTGCTTTAGTCTATAAATGAATCTAAGCAACCTGCACACCTTATATAGGTAGTCCTTGGACATGAATCCCTTGGGTTATATCATATACACCTAGTCCTTGAGGTTGCCATTGAGGAATGCAGTTTTCACATCTATTTGCCAGATCTCATAATTATAATGTTCTATAATAACTAATAGAATTTAGATAGATTTTAGCATGGCTACGGGTGAGAAAGTTTTGTTATAGTCAACACCTTGTCTTTGATGATATCCCTTAGCCACTAGCCTTGCTTTATAGGTCTCTACCTTTCCATCTACTCTGATCTTTTTCTTAAAGATCCACTTGCAACCGATGGGTGCAATACCCTCAGGCGCATCAACTAGGTTCCAAACCTTGTTGGAGTATATGGAATCCATCTAAGAATTCATGGCTTCTTACCACTTCCCGGAGTCTATACTCATAATAGCCTCCTCGTAGGTCTGAGGATCAATATCCTTAACATCCTCTCCTCTAATATGTCTCATATATTTCTCAAGAGGATGAGATACTCTACCGGACCTGCGTAAAGTTGAAACTTGTGTATTAGGCACCTGAACAGACTCGGGCTGTAGAGTGATGCTTGAGCTAGGTTCTTCAACCTCGCTCAACTCTATCATGCTCTCACTGTCTCTGCTAAGAATGTGTTCCTTCTCAAGGAACATCGCTCTCTTGGCTACAAAGACCTTTGGGTTCTTGAGATGATAGAAATAATATCCACAAGTTTCCTTAGGGTATCCCACGAACTTGCACCACTCCATCCTTGATTTCAACTTATCGGGGTTGTGTCTTTTAACGTAGGCAGGACAGCCTCAAATCTTAACAACCTTAAAATTTAGCTTCTTTCCTTTCAATATCTCATATGATATAGACACTACCGACTTAATTGGAACTCTGTTCAGAAGGTAAGCTGTGGTCTTTGGGGCATATCCCCAGAATGAGATGGGTAGGTTAGCGAAACTCATCATGGACCGTACCATGTCTAACAGTGTATGATTCCTCCTTTTAGACACACCATTGAGCTAAGGTGTATAAGGAGGTGTCCATTGGAATAAAATCTCATAATCATTGAGGAACTGGATAAACTCTCTACTTAAGTACTCACCTCATCGATCTGATCGAAGAGTCTTGATACTCTTTCCAGTCTAGTTCTCCACTTCATTCTTATACTCTCTGAATTTCTCAAAGGCCTCGGACTTACTTCATTAAGTACACATATTCATACTTTGAGAAATCATCGATAAAGGTAATGAAGTAGGAGTAACCACCAATATCATGAGTTGACATGGGTCCACATACATCACTATATATGAGTTCTAGTAGCTCAGTGGCTCTCTCTCCAGTTCCACTAAATGGAGATTTAGTTAGTTTTCCACGAATGTAAAGCTCGCAAGTTGCATATGACTCATAGTCGAATAAGCGAAGATCAACCTCTTTCTTACACCCCTCTTCTTCTTTTCACAGGTTTAGGAGACAACCTTTATAAGCACTCACTCCTCTCTCAAACTATTCTAGAGGAGGATTCTCACAAGAGATTACAATAACGGTTTTCCCTTTTTAAATCCTTTGTATTTGTTTTAGTTAACCAGGGATGAGAGGGGTATTTATAGGCTTTAATTTGATTCAAACTTGGAGCCTAAAAAGGTCTCATCCTAGGTTTCCTGGGTACTGACGGTACCACCGCCATTCCTGGGCGATACTATCACCGCAGGATCTGCCACTGGGCGGTACCATCATCGAATAGGGGCGGTACCACCGCTGGCAACATTACTGTCGGTAGTACCACCACCCAGCTTGGGTAGTACCACCGCCCAGATTTCCTGGAGTGCTGTTCCCCAAGCGGTGCCACCATCGGCCCTGGTAGTGCCACCGTCGGCCAGGGTTTTAGCACCTTGGTTGGGCCTTGAATCTGGCTCAAACCAGTCCATGTTCGGGCCCAGTTGGCCCCTAATAGAGTTGATGGGATTACCTCCCAATTCCAATTCTAATTATGTACTAGCTACGATTCCTAAGACATATTCTAAACAAGATAAGTCCGGTTTCTTCTGGCGATCTTCCGGTGAACTTCCGACGATCTCTCGGCAATGTTCCAATGGACTCCCAGCAAGCTCCTGGACTTCACAACGATCTTCTTAGTGAGTTCCAATGAGCTTCTTTAGCAAGCTCCAGGACTTCTTGGTCAATTCCGGTAGAACTTTCGATGAACGTTCGGACTTTTGACGAACTCTAGAACTCCTAATGAAATCGCGTTCTTGACTCTGGGACTTCATCTTGCTTTATGCCTTGCTATCATAGTTAATCTTGCACACATAAAAACACATTTTGATCTAGATAATTATTACTAAGCATGAATCATGTCGTCCGACATGTCATTGGTCCATCGACGTTTCGTCCGATTCTTCGGCATATTGTCCTCTCTTGCAGCCTATTGCCCAATCGGTCAGTTGACCTCCATAGCTCCGATATTCTTGGCGTAATATCCACTCTTATTGGCCTGATGCCTGAAACCATGGCCCAAAGCCTTCTGTCGATATGTCGACCGATCCTTCGGCCCGACATCTAATCTTCTGACATGTTTCTCCAGCCCAACATGATTCTTCCTGCTTTAATTGTCTCTCTCTGATCGAAGCATCTTGCATCACTTAAAATATAGATTAAATCATAAACACTTATCAATTGGTTTCATCATCAAAATCCAAGATTCAACAATCTCTCCCTTTTCGATGATGACAACCAATTGATGACGGAGTTAACCTTAACTCCTAGAATTTAACCAAACTCCCCTTGTCAATATGCCATATTGATAGAACTCTTGGATTCAAAAATCCAAGCAACATGGTGTCTTAAACTTATGCACAACATCATCATACTTCTCCCCCTTTGTCATCAACAAAAAAGAGAAGTCCAACTATCAAATATTTAGACATACAAGTTCAAATCATTGCATAAAAAACATAATATTAAGTTTTATCATCATGCAATTTGTAAGCTAGAAAATTTAGCAAATGTTACATCATATTTAGAACATTCAAGCTATCAAGTTGTAGATATGCAAGGTAGTAAGATAGCATGTTCTACATCATACAAACTAGCAAAATTTCGAAAGCAAATGCAAGATAGCTTTCTTGTTGAAGTGTGCAAGCTAACGATTCTTGCTTCCTATGCAAGTTGCAAGTTTTGCTTCTTAAGATAGGTAAGATAGTGATGTTCAAGATAGCAAGCTCTTTCTTCTCTTTCGAGAAGTGTCATTTTTGCTTCCTTTGCAAAGTGCAAGCTAGCAAAATTTTACATTATTTTCCAACATGCAAGCTAGCAATTTAATAAGTGTTACTACTCTTTTAAGTATAAAGGCTAACAAGTTTTTGAAGAATAATATAAGATAATAAGCTAGCAAGATACAATGTTTTACATGAAGCAAGCTACATGAAGTACGTTTGTATATTCTCTTTAGATGTGCTAGCAAGCAAGCAAGTTTTTCTCCTTATAATTTGTGAGCTAGCAAATTTTACACATGAAAGTTGGCAAGATTTTTACATCTTTTTGAGATGAGCAAGCTTTTTGCTTCTTCTTGAAGTATGCAAGTTAGTAAGCTAGCAAAATTTGCTCCCTCTCTATCATTGTCAAATAGAAGGGAAGAATACAATATTATAATTCTTTTTCCCTTTTTATCAATCTTCACTTCATGACAAATATAAAGTATCATTCTTAATTGAAATATAGTATGATTTCAGAAAATGATAATTGTTGACTTTCACATCATAAAAAAAATCATAGTATTGCATGCATCATTCCAAATAATTCAAATCATGATGATATCAAAATGTCAAATTATATTGCATCCTACCATGCATAATCATAACTTCTCATTTGTATGCATCAACATAGTCATTCATTTCATCACATGAAGAATATCAAAAATTAATTGGTGATGAGATATACACTAAATGAATATAAAAGAGTTTCGAAAAGATGAAAGAAAAATCAAGTTATGTATACCATGTTCCAAACTTCAAAGCAAATCATCCCAAGTTGTGAGTATAAAAAAAATCATGGAAACATTGTGATTCATTTGGACAAATATTCTCATTAATAAACTACAAGAAATCATTCGAGAATAAAAAGTGAGGGATCTTGATTCAATTAAGGAAATTATCAAGATTTGATTCCAAGAATCCAAGAGCATGAGTTCAATAATACTTCTTTTTAATATATAGCAAGTAGAATCATAGGAGATCAAATAGTAAAAGAAATTTGAAGTCATGAATTCCTAAAAAGATATTCTCTTTAGTAAATCGCAAAAGGAAACATAGGGGAAAAAGATTTCAATTCATGCATAAGAAATTTTATGATTCAAATTCAAATCTCAAGTAATTCTGAGGAATCAAAATCACGATATAGGTAAAAACTTACTCAAAATCATCAAAATCTTTTTAAGAAAATTCAATGAAGACAACGTAAATAGATTCTCATGAGAACTCGATTCATGCATAATGTCTCGATTTTTCATGAATGTCATAAGACATGATTTATTTCAACAAATCTTTTCTTTTTATAAATAGTAAAAAGAAATATAAGAGATCAAATGATACAATATCTTGATTCATGCATAAGAAATCTTAAGTTATAAATCTCGAAAAATCAAGATAAAGCACATTCAAATTCAAATCGTTAACTCAAAATCATTTTCAAGAGATTCAAAAAAAATAACAAACATACATTCATTGATATCCCCTTTTTTTTGAAAGATCGATAAAGAAGAGATTGAGAAATTCTTTAAGAAATATTTTTTCCTTACCCCATTTTTATTTGATTTATTTCACACAAGTATGCCCAAGTTTTTATGCCAAGTTAAAGCATGCATCATCGTTTAAGATCGAAAAGTAGATTTCGTCATACAAACCATCAAGACCAAAAAAGTATAATACATTAAACATAAGACTTCTTTAAACAAGATATTTGATTCAACATTTTAATTCCAATGATAATATATTTTCCTCTTTATGTGTTTTATTTTAAGTGATTGATTTCATATAAGCATGGTCAAGTTTTTCGTATGAAAACATACATCATAGTTTAAAACTGAAAAGGCCACGTTCATTATCGTAAAAATCGATAATCCATAAATCTCAAGAATTATCATGCATAAATTCGAAACATAAACTTATTGAGCATGATATCAAATCATTACTTCACATGAAACTTGATTTCATTAATCATAGAGCATCTATAATTAAAATTGAGAAATAATATGATTAATCTTGTCAAGTGTACAAGTATTAGATTTATATTTAATATTTTATTACACTATTGCATCATTAAAACATTAAGTATGATTTCAATCAAAATCGAAAATACATATTATTTCGTCTTGAAAAACATATATAGGATTATTATTAGATTTAAATCTAACATTTTATTCCTTTAACATAAAATATGTAATTTTTATTATCAATTTCAAAATTACTAGCATGATCCCAATTTTAGCATTTTCATTACATTATTAAACATATAATTTTTAAAAAGAAATTTATATAATTTTTTTAAGCTAAATTAAAAACAACTCATGAAGAACATCAAGTAATTTCAAAGTAAACTAAGGGAGTTTCATTTGAGTTGTTTACCTCATTGTAGAAAGCCGTTAAGGTATAGTTTGCCACCTCGCCTTTGTTTTTCTCCTCGTCTTCGGATGAGCTTGATTTGTCTAAAGTCGCATTCTTTTTTTTTTTAAGTTCATTTTTAATTTTTGATTCTTGTTTTAAAAATTTCATGAGGAGTTCAAGTTCACCATCACTTGAGCTTATGCTCAAGTGGTCTTTGATTGTTCTTAGTCTGAAATTCTTCCTATTCTTTGGAAGTGGTTCTCAAGTTTTTTATGTGCATTGCACGTCATTTCATAGGTTATTAGAGGCCCGATAAGTCATTCGATCAAAAAAGTATTTAAATTTTTTGATTCTTTTATAGTCGTTATTTTCGAATCACAATTCTTAGAAAGTGATCGTAAAATCTTGTTAATGAGTTCAAAATTAGAAAAGCATTTGCTAAGAGCTTTTAAACCATTAATGACATCTGTAAAACGGGTGTATATAACAACAATGGTTTCTCTCGGCTTCATTCGAAAAAGTTCAAAATCATGCATTAAAAGATTTATTTTAGAATCTTTTACTCTATTAGTGCCTTCATGTGTGATTTTGAGAGTATGCTATATATCGAAAGTTGTTTCGCAAGTAGAAACCCGATTAAACTCGTTTTTGTCTAAGGCACAAAATAGAGCATTCATAGCTCTAGCATTTAAGGAAAAAGTCTTCCTCTCCAAATCATTCCAATGGTTCATTAGAAGAGAAGACCTTCGAAAACCGTTTTTAACAATATTCCATAAATTTAAATCCAAGGAAAGCAAGAAAACTCTCATTTGAGTTTTCCAATATGTGTAGTCCGTCCCATTGAACAAGGGAGGATGAATGAGTGACCTTCTTGAAAGCTGAAAAAGTTATTTCTCTTGGGTGTTAAACCAAATGAGAAATACGAGACTCTGATACCAACTGTTAGGAACAAGTTGGCACTAAGAGGCGGGGGTAAATTAGTGCAGCGGTAAAATCACGTCGGTTCTGAAAATTTCTTTCATTTCGTATGATAAAACCGATTTTGGAAACTTGCTCAACTTGAAAGCATATTCGTAAACATATTGAAAGCAGTAAGCAAGAAAGAAGGTTGGTAGTAAGATAAATTACACAAACAAAAAGGCAAACTGGATTTTTATAGTGGTTCGGTTATCATGACCTACATCCGCTCCGCCGATTCCTTTTTTGTCGAGGCCACCGACATCCACTATTGATCTTCCTTTAATAGGCAAAGATCAACCTCCTTCTTACACCCCTCTTCTCCTTTTTACAGGTTTAGGAGACAACCTTTACAAGCACTCACTCCTCTTTCAATCTATTCTAATACTTAGACTAGAGGAGGATTCTCACAAGAGATTACAACAGGATTTTTTCCTTTTTAAATTCTCTGTGTTTGTTTTAGTTAACCGGGAATGAGAGGGGTATTTATAGGCTTCAAGTTGATTCAACCTTGGAGCCTAAAAAGGTCTCCTCCTAGGTTTCTTGGGTACTAGCGGTACCACCGTAATTCCTGGGCGGTACTACCGCTGCAGGATTTGCCACTAGGAGGTACCACCGCCGAACAGGGGCGGTACCACCGCTGGCAGCATTACTTTCGATGGTACCACCATCTAGCTTGGGTGGTACCACCGTCCAGATTTCTTAGGGTGCTGTTCCCCAGGCGGTGCCACCGTCGGCTAGGGTTTCAGCACCCTGGTTGGGCCTTGAATCCGGCCTAAACCAGCCGAAGTTCAGGCCCAGTTGGCACCTAACAGAGTTGATGGGATTACCTCCCAATCCCAACTCTAATTATGTGCTAACTACGATTCCTAAGACATATTATAAGCAAGATAAGTCTGGTTTCTTTCGACGAGCTTCCGATAATATTCCGGCGAACTTCCGACGATCTCTCGGCAATGTTCCAACGGACTCCCGGCAAGCTCCTGGACTTCATGACGATCTTCTTAGCGAGTTCCGACAAGCTGCTTTGGTAAGCTCCAGGACTTTTTGGTCAATTCTGGTTGAACTTCCGACGAACGTCCGGACTTCCGACAAACTCTCGAACTCCTAACGAAATCGCGTTCTTGACTCTGGGACTTCATTTTGCTTTATGCCTTACTATCGTAGTTAATCCTGCACATATAAAAATACATTTCGATTTAGACAATTATTACTAAGCATGAATCATGTTGTCTGGCATATCATTGGTCCATCGACGTTTCGTTCGATTTTTCGACGCATCATCCTCTCTTGCGGCCTATTGCCCAATCGGCCAATTGACCTCTGCAACTTTGATATCCTTGGCGCAATATCCACTCTTATTGGCCCGATGCCCAAAACCATGGCCCGAAGCCTTCTGACGATACATTGATTGATCTTCCGGCCTGTCATTTAATCTTCTGACATGTTTCTCCGATCCAACATGATTCTTCTTGCTTTAATTGTCTCTCTCTGATCGAAGCACCCTACGTCACTCAAAACGCAGATTAAATCATAAACACTTATCAATTGGTTTTATCATCAAAATCCAGGATTCAACAGGAACAAAATAACATGCATCTAATGCAATAATAGCTCCACTAGGCAGATATAGTGCGACCTCACCAACAGCTACTGCAGCAACTTTTGCTCTATTGCCTATCTTGAGGTCCATCTCACCTCTTACCAATCTCCTAGGTCTTGCCAAAACCTGCAATGAATTACAAATATGATAAGCACTACCGGTATCCAATACCCATGTGTTATTATAAGAGTCTGACAAATGGAGACCGATCATGAATGTACCTGAAGCTTCTCCAAGCTTCTGTTTCGCTCTCTCTGCAAGGTATTCTTTGCAATTCCTCTTCCAGTGCCCATCTTTATCATAGTGGAAGCATTGGCCTTTGTCCTTTGCTGGGTTTTTCTTAGCAACATTTGCTTTACATGGTATGCCCTTGCCCTTGCCCTTCTTAAGGGACTTTTCTACTTTCCTTTTCTTTCTGGTCTCACTAGTGTAGAGAACTGGCTTTTCTTTTCTTTTTTTAGGGCTCTATGTTAGGATCAAGAGCACTAAGTGGGGGGGGGGGGGGGGGGGGGGGGTGAATTAGTGCAGGGGAAATTTTTCAGCGATTAAAACCGAAAGCTACGTTCGTTTGACAAAAAACGATTTCAATGTAAAAGTCAATTCTAAGATTACTTAAGATTAAGCGAGATGACGATAAAGTAAATCTACAAAGGCAGTTTGCAGTTTATGATGAAAATCAGAATGCAAGCGCAAACTGAAATGCGACGTTCGTACGATAAAACCAGTTTACGTCTAAATGACAATTTTGAAGATACTGAACTTTGAGATATGTTTTATACATGCGCAGAAGGCAGTTTGCAGTTATGATTGAAATCAAGACGTAAACGTAAACTGAAATGTAATGATCGTACGAAAAAGCCGATTTACGTCTAAACGCAGATTCGGAAAGTTTTGAACTTAGAAATTCGTTCGTAAAAGCGCAGAAGGCTGTAGCTATTTAGGAGGTTTGCAGTAAAGTTAAAATGCTCAAAGTAAATGCAAACCAAGATTTAGAGTGGTTCGATCAATCTTGACCTACTCCACTTTTGGCTTCCTCCACCGACGAGGTCACCAACGTCAACTAGAGGCCTTCCTTCAATAGGCGAAGGCCAACCACCCTTTTACAGTTTCACTCATTTTGACGGGCTTAGGAGACAACCCTTACAGAAATTTTCTCTCCTCTCTTTACAACTCAAAACTTTGAAGAACAGAGGGAGGAGAACTTTTGGCCTTTACAACAATTTTGAGCTCTAAGGATCACAAAAAGATATCAAGATTTCGAGTGTAAGTTGCTACCTTTCAGTGCTAAATGGGTGGGGTATTTATAGGCCCCAACCCAGTTCAAAATTGGAGCTCAAAACTGTCAATTCTCGGAATTCCGGGATCAGGCGGTTGCACCTCCTGACTGGGGCGGTTGCACTGCCTGGCAGAGCTCGAAGACTGAGCCTCTGGGCGGTGCCACCTCTGTCAGGAGCGGTTGCACCTCTCTGCCAGAGCTCGAAGACCGAGCTCAGGCGGTGCTACCTCCTGTCAGGAGAGGTTGCACCGCCCAGTCTCGCTTGGAGACTAAGCCCAGGCGGTTGCACCTCCTGGCTAGGGCAGTTGCACCACCCAGTCTCCCTGGGAGACTTAGCCAAGGCGGTGCTACCTCCTGGCTTGGGCGGTTGCACCTCCCATAGCAATCAGGGTCCGAATGGGTAGATCCATTCGGCCCAATTTGAGTTTTTCAGGGGCCCAATTGCCCCAAGATTAAGCTAATGGGATCACCTCCCATTACCAACTTAATCATTGTGCTAACTATGATAAATCCTAAGACAATTTCTGCAGCTTGCTCCGGTGCGTCAATCGCTTTTTCCGGCGAGTTTCCGGCGAACTTCCGTCGATCATCCGATGAACCCTCGGTGATTCTCCTGCGGACTTCCGGCAAACTCCTGGACTTGCGACGATCCACTTGGCAAGTTCCGACGAGCTTCTTTGGCAAGCTTATGGACTTCTCGGATTTGTTCCCGCAGAACCTCCGACGACTGTCCGAACTTCCGTCGAGCTCTCGAACTCCCAAGGTGATCATTGTCATGACTCCGGCGTAACTCCTGCTGCATGTCTTACTTTCATCGTAGTTAATCCTACACACTTATCTCAACATATAGGTTAGACAACAAATGACAATTGACTTCATCATCAAAATCCGAGATTCAACAATCTCCCCCTTTTTGATGATGACAATCAATTGATAATGGAGTTAACCTTAACTCCCCCTGTCTACATGCCATACTTGAGATCAGTCATTCTTGAATTCAAGACCTAAGAATTCATGTGACATTTCTGAAGGTGATGTCAAGGCTTGACATTCATTCTTACATAATAATTTTGAATGATGGTAATTGAAGCAATTCATCATATTGTAAGATATCAACATGTAAAGCTGTGAAGTAAGATTTTGATACCATTACATGATGTACACATTTCAAATATTTTAGCAAGTGTTGCACTTTTATATATGGCATATGTTCATATATCTCTTGATGATGCAGGTATGGCATAATCATAGCATTAATCATAGCATCAGTGTTTATAGCATCAAATCAATTCATATATTTCTCCCCCTTTGTCATCAACAAAAAGCATGGTAGATGTGATACCAGGAGAACAATATAAGCAAGTTATCAAGCATATAAAGGAAGGCATGATACGTATAATGCTTTGAATATTTCTTCTCCTTGTATGTTATAATTCTTTGTGCATGAAGGAGGAAAGTCATTTTATCAAATCCATTTCGAAAAAAATATTTTTCATAAGAGTGTATTTGATTTTTGTCATTCCAACTGTTAAGCGAGTCCGAAAATGAGATGAATTCTTTCATGCATTCGGACAAGATTATGCTATAGTTTTTCAAAAATCAAAACATTTCAACACATAGCAATCAAGTGATTTGATCATTCAATAAAGTCCGAAAAGTAATTTTAACTAGTTTAAGTATTAGGACACATCAACATTCCTAATTCTCTTCTTATAAAATCAAATTGTTCTTCACTTAGAGGTTTTGTAAAAATATCGGCTAGTTGATGTTTAGTATCAATGACAATGACTTATCAACTGCATTGGTATATCACTTTTTTAAACTATATTTATCATGGAAATCAAAGCACAAGGTTTTCAAAACTTTTAGTTTCAATATAAAATCCGAGATAACCATTTAGTTTATATTTACCACAAGGCACAGGGCATATATTTACCATGATAGATGTTTACAACTCTACATATGCTCAAAATATATCAGGTAACCATATCAAGGATCAAGTCAAAGCACATCATGGTGAGTAACATAAGAAGTTTACAATAGCAACAGATGATTATGTTCATACAAGCTCATTCATGAGGTGGAAAATTAAAGTGCCTAAACAAGGAGTCAAATTGACGATGAATTTGTTGCAGCTCAGATAGGATTTGATCTTGTCGTTGTTCAAGCCGTTCTTGTCTTTGTTCAAATCGGTCCATCCGAATCCCAATATCTTCGACAGATGATGTATGAGTTTGCTCAAATGGATGTGTTTCCTCAAAGGGACAGATCGGAGGAGATTGGGTACCCCTAAATACTGGTGTTTCCGGTTCTGGTTCAGGTTGAGGGGGATCAGTTCTTCTTGGCATTCTAACCCAGTTACCGTTTCTATAAAAACATCTTAATCGGTGAAGTAGATTTTTATTAATTATGCTAAATCTATCTACTTTTATTACTTCTTCTTCCGGTGGTATTAGAATATCGTAGGCTTTCATTATTCTAGTTATTATACCACCATATGGGAGCATCATGTCTTTCTTAGATAGTTCTAACATGTTTTGTTGGATAAGATAACCAAGACAGATGTCATGTCCTTTCATGATCAAATACATAGTTCCTAATTCTAATTGGCTTACTTCATCATGATGGTATTGTTTAGGGAGAATGATGCTAGTTAGGATATGATGAAGTACCTTAGTGTTTAGAGGCAGTAGATGTTCACAACTTTTAGGAACAAATGCTAAGTTGGGATTGGCAAAAATTGTTCCTAGGGCTTCAACGTATGTTGTTCCAACAGTTTCATCATCCCATGATCCTCTAAAGTAAAGTCCTCTACTTTTCATGGGAATGCCTATCATGTCGCAAATGAATCTATCCGTAATTGAGATGTGTTGTCCTAAAAGATAGGTGGACATTCTTTCTTCTTCATCTACTTGTATGTTGTTGTAAAACAATCTAACAAGTCTTGGATAGATGGGTTCGTTAATTTACAAAATTGGAAGTAGATCTAAGTTTGCAAACCATTGGATTGTCTCTAAATCTCTTAGTTCATTTAAGTCTATGTATTTTCCCTTATTGACACTCCTAAGTTCGAAAGAGGAAAATTTTTCAGCATGGTATTTTGAATCAAAAAGGGTGAGATCAAAATCTTCTACTAATCTCCTCTTTCCTTTGTCCCTTGAGGATCTTCTAGATCCCATAACTACTGCTGTTTAGAACAATAGTGATGAGCAAGAGTAAATGAATAAAAAAAAAGAGTTTAAGGGCTTCTTAGAGAGTACCTTAGTGAGATCTTCAAGAGAGGGAAGGATTGTTGATGCTTTGCTTCGAAATGAGGGGTATTTGGGATGCTAAGATGGGAGAAATGGGGATGGAGGAGGCTTGGAAGAGCAGAGGAGGGAAGGGAGTGAGTTGGGGTCGGTTTTACCGCCGGCCCTAGCTTGGGTTAAAAAGGGGCAGAGTTGCGGGCGGTTGCACCTCTGGCTGGAGCGGTGCAACCGCTTGCAACACGTGACAGCTGGAGGTGCTACCTCCAGCTGGGGCGGTGCCACCGCCTACAGGCGGTGAGCACTTGTTCTGATCAGTGTGATCTGATCTGAGAGTTT
Source organism: Musa acuminata AAA Group (assembly GCF_036884655.1). Lineage (NCBI taxonomy): Eukaryota > Viridiplantae > Streptophyta > Magnoliopsida > Zingiberales > Musaceae > Musa > Musa acuminata. The sequence goes on from NC_088359.1 coordinate 11,813,061, forward strand.
TTTTGTCTTGAGGAGAATTTTCATTCTGAGCAATCAATTTTACTTACGTAATTACGTAAGAATTTTCATTTTAAGACAAGGACTTTTGCACGATCAAGATAGATTTTTAACGTGCATACTCTCAATGTCGTACACATGTTTGTGATAGTTTCTTCAAGTTGGTAAGTCTTGCATGTTCATGACAGACTTAGTCACTTCATGATACAGAGTTAGATTCGAAGGTTATGAACGAATGAAATTGATGGGTTCGAAAATCCAGGGGATATGTGAATTTTGGGAATCATACGTTTCTAATTCTGAAAAGTCAAATAAGGTTGTATCTAAGTCGCATTTGTGATTTTAAATTTATAATCTCCGTCTGTAATTTAGGCTAGAGAGCATTACGAGTTCCTTTTTGGATCTTGGGTTATGAATATCGAGAATCAAGGAGTAGAATATTATTTCTTGCTCCATGGTAAAATTTTTATATTTTTAATGTTTTTACAGGAAGGGATAATTTTTAGGTACCCATTTGCTTTTGGGTGCCTCAAAGATAGATCTACATTGTCTATCATGTTGCATAGAGTTTATCATGGTTCCTTTAGGAACCCAAATCAATTTGTTTGGACTAATTTTCTTGAATGGACAATAATGCGTCTTGTGTCCAAATTTGCAACAAAAGTTGCATTTGTTTTGGTGTCGAACATGTAGGATGGGGCCTTTTATGAAGGTGGTTGGATTTTGGTGAAGACTTCTCACAAATCCAATTCCACTTCTTTTGGGAACGTGACCCTTATTTGCAAGGATCATGTTCAGTGACTTGCTACCAACCTCAAATTTCTTTAAGGTGTCCTTAAGTAGCAAGTTTTCCATTTGGAAAGTTTCTAGATCATGGCATTTGATGCATGAATTTAAACTATCATGATATTCAGTTTTTAACTTATCAAAATCAAAGTAAGACTATCATGCTCCTTTTTTAGCAATTTGTATTTTCTATCAATAATTTTGCATTCATCAAATAAGTCATTGAAGGCATTTAATAATTCATTGAAAGATATATCTGCATCTATTAAATTTGGTACCTCTTCTCCGATGGCCATTAAGGCGTAATGAGCAACTTGCTCGGTGTTGGACTCCTCTTCTTCGGACGTGCTCGAATCATCCTATGTTGCTTTGAGCGCCTTCTTCTTTGTTGTTTTCTTTTTGACTTGGGGACAATCACTCTTGTCGTGTCCCGGTTTTTTGCACTCATAGTAAATAACTTGGTCCTTTTTGTTGAATCTCGTATTTTGATAATGAAACTACTTGATATATGTTTACGATTTAATATGTGTTTTGAGTGACGCAGGATGCTTTGATCAGGATGAGACAATTAAAGCAGGAACATCATGTTGTACCGGAGGAACATGTCAGAAGATTGGACGTCGGGCTGGTGGATCGGTCGACGTATCGACAGAAGGCTTCGGGCCGTGGACTCGGGCATCGGGCCAAGAAGAGCGGTTATTGTGCCAAGGATATTGGAGTTGCGGAGTCAACTGGCCGATTGGGCAATAGGCCGCAGGAGAGGACGATGCGCCGAAGAATCAGACGAAGCGTCGAGGGACCAATGACATGCCGGACAACTTGGTTAATTGCTTAGGATTAATTGTCTCGATCGAAGTTTTGTTTTAATTGTGCAGGATTAACTATGATAACGATGAAGACATAAAGCGAAACAAAGTGTCGGAGTCAAGTGCGAAGGATTTGTTGCGAGTTCAAGAGTTCGACGGAAGTCCGAAGGTTCGTCGGGAATGCTACCGGAACTAGCCGAGAATGAGTTGGGAGCTTGCCGAAGGGTTTTTCGGAAGCTCGCCGGAAGGTTCGTTGGGAGTTCGCGGAGCTCGCCGAGAAAGATCGGAGCTTGCCGAAGAAGCTCGTTGGAACTCGCTAAGAACAAATCGTGAAGTCTAGGAGCTTGCCGGGAGTCCGCAGAATGGTTTCCGAGAGTTCATCGGAAGACCGCCGGAAGTTTGCCGGAATCTCGCTAGAAGAAGTCTTGACTTGCGGACTTTGTAATAGCTTAGAAAATGTCTTTAAAATCATAGTTAGCACATTAATTAGAGTTAGGATTAGGTGTTAATCCTATAACCCAAGTTTGGGCCAATTAGGCCCAAGTTCGGACTGGTTTGGGCCAAGTTTGGAGCCAAACCAAGTGAGCTGAAATAGTGAAAGAGGTGGCACCGCCCCAGCCAGGAGGTGGCACCGCCTAGGCTAAGCCTCCCAGCGAGACTGGGCGGTGCAACCTCCCCAGCCAGGAGGTGGCACCGCCTGAGCTCAGTCTTCGAGCAAGACTGGGCGGTGCAACCTCCCTGACAAAGAGGTGGCACCGCCTGAGCTCGGTCTTCGAGCTCTGGCAGAGAGGTGCAACCGCCTCAGTCAAGAGGTGGCACCGCCTGGGCTCAGTCTTCGAGCTCTGCCAGGCGGTGCAACCTCTCCAGTCAAGAGGTGCAACCGCCTGATCCCGGAATTCCGGGATTTGATCGTTTTGAGCTCCAAATTTGAATTGGGTTGGGGCCTATAAATACCCCACCCATTCAGCACTGAAAAGATACAGATCCACACCGAATTCTTGATCTTTTCAGTGATTCTAAGAGCTCAAATTTGTGTAAAGTCCTAAAGTTCTCCTCTTCTCTGTTCTTCAAGTCTTGAGTTGTAAAGAGAGGAGAGAAAGGATCTGTAAGGGTTGTCTCCTGATCCCGTCAAAAGGAGAGAAACTGTAAAAGGGCAGTTGGCCTTCGCCTATTGAAGTAAGGCCTCTAGTTGACGTCGGTGACCTCGCCGGTGGAGGAAGCCAAAAGTGGAGTAGGTCAAGACTGACCGAACCACTCTAAATCTCTGGTTTGCGTTTATTTTGAGCACTTTATCATTACTGCAAACCTCCTACATAGCCACTGCTCTCTGCGCTTTTACGAATAAGTTTCTAAGTTCCAATCTTTCCGAATCTGCATTCAGACGTAAAAAGGTGTTTTCGTACGATCTTTACATTGCAGCTTACATTTACGTCTTGAATCTGTTTATAACTGCGAACTGTCTTCTGCGCTTTTACGAACGAGTTTCTGTGCAGTTTACGTTTACGTCTTGATTCCATTTATAATTGCAAACTGTCTTCTGCGCTTTTACGAACGAGTTTCTATGCAGTTTACGTTTACGTCTTGATTCCATTTATAACTGCAAACTGTTATCTGCGCTTAGACGCCAACTGCGTTTAGACGCAAACTGCGTTTAGACGTAAACTATGTTTAGACGTAAACTGTGTTTAGACGCAAACTGCGTTTAGACGTAAACTGCGTTTAGACGCAAACTGCGCTTAAACGCCAACTGCGCTTAGATGCAAACTGTGTTTAGATGCAAACTGCGCTTAGACACAAACAGTGTTTAGACGCAAACTGTGTTTAGACACAAACTGCGCTTAGACGCAATCTGCGCTTAGACGCAAACTGTGCCTAGATGCAAACTGCGCTTAGACGCAATCTGCATTTAGACGCAAACTGCATTTAGAGGCAAAACTGCATTTAGATGCAAACTACACAAACTGCACTTAGATACAAACTGTAAATCGGCTTTTGCATCATAATAATCTTTTATCGAACGAACGCAGCTTTCGTTTTTAATCGCTATAAGATTTCCGCTGCACTAATTCACCCCCCCCCTCTTAGTGCTCTCGATCCTAACAATTGGTATCAGAGCGGGGTATTTCTCATTTCGGATTTACACCCGAGAGAAATGGCTCTTCAAGAGGGCTTTTCGGTCTTTCGTCCACCGTTCTTTAACGGATTGGACTACACTTATTGGAAAACTCGAATGAGAGTTTTCTTGATTTCTCTAAATCTGGATTTATGGAATATCGTTGAAAACGGTTTTCAACTTCCCTCTAAACCGACGAACGAATGGTCGGATTTGGAGAAGAAGTATTTCTCTTTAAACGCAAAGGCTATGAATGCCTTATTTTGCGCTTTGGACAAAAATGAGTTCAATCGGATTTCTACGTGCGAAACAGCTTTTGACATTTGGCGAACACTTGAAATCACGCACGAGGGAACTAGTAGTGTCAAAGACTCGAAAGTTAACTTTTTATTGCATGATTTCGAGCTTTTTCGAATGCAACCAAGCGAGACTATAGGCGACATGTACACCCGTTTCACGGATGTCGTCAATAGATTAAGAGCTCTTGGAAAATGTTTTTCGGACTTTGAACTCGTAAACAAGATTTTGCGTTCTCTTTCTAAGAAGTGGGATTCAAAAGTAACTGCAATACAAGAAGCAAAAAACCTAAACAACTTACCACTTGAAGAACTAATTGGTTCATTGATGACATATGAAATGGTGCACAATGCACATGATGAACATGTTGAACACAATTACCTTCCAAAGAACAGGAAGAATTTGGAACTCTGGACAAATGAATGCCACTTGAGCGATGACTCAAGTGATGAGGACAATGATGAACAAAACAACCTTCCAAAGAACAGGAAGGATTTGGGACATAGAACATTTGAAGACCACTCGAGCATAAGCTCAAGTGATGGTGAACTTAAACTACAAATGAAACGAAAATTAAAAAGCAAAAAGAATCAAACTACTTGCTTTAAACGCAAGAAGAAGAACAAAAATTGGGATGAATCGAGCTCCTCCGAAGAAGAGAAAGTCAACAAAAGCAAGGCGGCAAACTACGCCTTAACAACCCACAATGATGAGGTAATCGAAATCCCCCTAATTTATTTTGAAATTACTTGATGCTTTCATGATGTATTTTTCTCTTTTAGTTTAGAATTAATTTTCTTAAAAATTACATGTTAAAAAATTATTATGATCATACTAAGTAATTTCGAAAATGATAATATTGCATGTTTTATGATAAACAAATAAAATGATCTTGATTGAAAATATGAAATCATGGTTAAGAAGTAATAATGTGTATTACGTTGATTTCCATTGTTATTTCTCGATTTTGATTAAAGATCATGTTTGATTTGAAGAAATGCATAATGATGAAATTAAATATTTCGATTGACAATTTCATGCATGAGATATACATGATGATTTTTGTGATTGATGGTTTTATGATGAAATTCATTTTACGATCCTAAACGTTGATGCATGTTTTCATTTGACATAAATGAAAAGGCATGCTAACATGAAATCGATCACTTAAGATGAAACACTTAAAAAAGGGGAGAAATATATGAATTGATGCTATAAACACTATGCTATGATTATCCCATGCTTGCATCACCAAGAAATATATGATTGCTATCATTGCTATATGCCCTGTATCAAGATATCAAACAAAAATTTACATCATACGAGCTGATATCTTACCATGTGATGCAATGCTACACTTGCCAAAATATTCGAAATGTGTACATCATGCCCTGTATCAAGATATCAAACAAAATCTTGCTTCACAGTTTTACGCATTGATATCTTACCATATGATGAAATGCTACAATTGATGAACACTTGAAATGTAATCCTCTATCTTATTGATTTTTCAATAAATCTATGCTTGAATTTATTGAATGTAATTTGAGGATGATTTCAGATTTGACAAATGCTTGATTCGTATTTACGACATAAGATACACTTTAAATATGAATCATGCATCAATCATGTTAAATGCTTCAATCATTTTCTATCTCTAGAGTTCTCGATTTTGATGAAATACAAGTGATAAATTCATTTATGATATCTTGTAAATCACTTGAATTATGAATGAGTTTTTTATGATGCGTTAAAAGAATCACTTAAAAAGAAAATGCTTTTCCCATCTTATCGAGATTAATGATTTCATGATATTGTGTGAATCTCGAAATTGATTTTGATGAAATAGTAATAACGTTATTCATGTTATGAATCTTAAAAATGATAATATGCTTCATGTGATAATATGAATACACGAAACACTTATGATATGATTTTTATACAATTCCGTGTATTCATAAAATATTTATCTCCTCATCCAATAACTTTTCTTGATATTCCTTATGAGATGAAATGAAATAATGCATGAAATACAAATGAGGAGTTATTGATCATGCATGGTAGGATATAATTTGACAAAATTGATACCATCATGATATGAAACATTTATGATTTGCAATTATGCATGCAATACTTGTGCTTTCTAATTATGATGTGATGTATTGCATATGATGTAAATCATGATGAGTGCTAAGTTACACATTTTGAGAAGAAATTGCTATATTGAAACATTAATGTAATTATGAATGATGATATGATATTATGCATGTAATACTTCAACTTATGATAATGCAATGATAAAATATTCATGATGAAAAATTGTCTTGACATTCATAACTTGATTATTCATCCGTTGTCATGATTTTGAAATCGTTGTAAAAAGAAAAAGAACTACAAAACTGTATTCTTCCTTTCTTTTTGACAATGACAAAGGGGGAGATAGCTAGCTTGCACAAGTCAAGAAGATGCAAAAACTTGATTGCTAGCTTGCCTATCTTAAGTAGCAAAGATTGCTAACTTGCTTATTTCAAGAAGCAAAAGTTGTCTTCTTGAACATCACCATCTTGAATATCTCAAGAAGCAAGACTTGCAACCTGCACATTACTATAGGAAGCAATAATCATGAGCCTACACAAGAAAGTTATCTTGCATTTGCTTTCGAAGTTTTTGCTAACTTGTATATCGTAAAAAAATTGCTAGCTTGTAGTCTAAAGAGAAGCGAAAAGTTGCTATCTCAAAAGAAGCAAATGTGCTATCTTGCCTATTTCAAGAGGCAAAAATGCTAACTTGCACATCTAGCAAAACTTGACAAATTTGCATATCTCAAGAAGCAAGAGTTGCTTTCTTGAACATCTCTAAATTGCTAGCTTGCATGTTCTAAAAGTGCTATCTTGTATGCTGTAAAACTTGCATATCTAAAACTTGATAGCTTGAATGTTCTAAGCATGATGTAACATTTGCTAAATTTTCTGGCTTCAAAACTGCATGATGATAAAACTTGATATTATGTTTTTCATGCAATGAGTTAAAACTTACATCACAAACACTTGATTATGGTACTTCTCCTTTTTGTTGATGACAAAGGGGGAGAAGTATGTTGATGACATCACATGTTATGCATAAGTTTATGATGACATGTTGCTTGGATTTTTGAATCCAAGAGTTTCTATCAATATGGCATATTGATAGGGGGAGTTTGTTTAAACTATGGGAGTTAAGGTTAACTCCGTTTATGATGACATGTTGCTTAGATTTTTGAATCTAAGAGTTTCTATCAATAAGGCATATTGATAGGGGGAGTTTGTTTAAACTCCGGGAGTTAAGTTTAACTCCGTCATCAAGTAGTTGTCATCATAAAAAAAGGGAGATTGTTGAATCTCGTATTTTGATAATGAAACTACTTGATATATGTTTATGATTTAATATGCGTTTTGAGTGATGCAGGATGCTTTGATCAGGATGAGACAATTAAAGCAGGAACATCATGTTGTACCGGAGGAACATGTCAGAAGATTGGACGTCGGGCCGGTGGATCGGTCGACGTATCGACAGAAGGCTTCGGGCCGTGGACTCGGGCATCGGGCCAAGAAGAGCGGTTATTGTGCCAAGGATATCGGAGTTGCGGAGTCAACTGGCCGATTGGGCAATAGGCCGCAGGAGAGGACGATGCGCCGAAGAATCAGACGAAGCGTCGAGGGACCAATGACATGCCGGACAACTTGGTTAATTGCTTAGGATTAATTGTCTCGATCGAAGTTTTGTTTTAATTGTGCAGGATTAACTATGATAACGATGAAGACATAAAGCGAAACAACGTGTCGGAGTCAAGCACGAAGGATTTGTTGCGAGTTCGAGAGTTCGACGGAAGTCCGAAGGTTCGTCGGGAATGCTACCGGAACTAGCCGAGAATGAGTTGGGAGCTTGCCGAAGGGTTTTTCGGAAGCTCGCCGGAAGGTTCGTTGGGAGTTCGCGGAGCTCGCCGAGAAAGATCGGAGCTTGCCGAAGAAGCTCGTTGGAACTCGCTAAGAACAAATCGTGAAGTCTAGGAGCTTGCCGGGAGTCCGTAGAATGGTTTCCGAGAGTTCATCGGAAGACCGCCGGAAGTTTGCCGGAAGCTCGCTAGAAGAAGTCTTGACTTGCGGACTTTGTAATAGCTTAGAAAATGTCTTTAAAATCATAGTTAGCACATTAATTAGAGTTAGGATTAGGTGTTAATCCTATAACCCAAGTAGGGGCCAATTAGGCCTAAGTTCGGACTGGTTTGGGCCAAGTTTGGAGCCAAACCAAGTGAGCTGAAATAGTGAAAGAGGTGGCACCGCCCCAGCCAGGAGGTGGCACCGCCTAGGCTAAGCCTCCCAGCGAGACTGGGCGGTGCAACCTCCCTAGCCAGGAGGTGGCACCGCCTGAGCTCAGTCTTCGAGCAAGACTGGGCGGTGCAACCTCCCTGACAAAGAGGTGGCACCGCCTGAGCTCGGTCTTCGAGCTCTGGCAGAGAGGTGCAACCGCCTCAGTCAAGAGGTGGCACCGCCTGGGCTCAGTCTTCGAGCTCTGCCAGGCGGTGCAACCTCTCCAGTCAAGAGGTGCAACCGCCTGATCCCGGAATTCCGGGATTTGATCGTTTTGAGCTCCAAATTTGAATTGGGTTGGGGCCTATAAATACCCCACCCATTCAGCACTGAAAAGATACAGATCCACACCGAATTCTTGATCTTTTCAGTGATTCTAAGAGCTCAAATTTGTGTAAAGTCCTAAAGTTCTCCTCTTCTCTGTTCTTCAAGTCTTGAGTTGTAAAGAGAGGAGAGAAAGGATCTGTAAGGGTTGTCTCCTGATCCCGTCAAAAGGAGAGAAACTGTAAAAGGGCAGTTGGCCTTCGCCTATTGAAGGAAGGCCTCTAGTTGACGTCGGTGACCTCGCCGGTGGAGGAAGCCAAAAGTGGAGTAGGTCAAGACTGACCGAACCACTCTAAATCTCTGGTTTGCGTTTATTTTGAGCACTTTATCATTACTGCAAACCTCCTACATAGCCACTGCTCTCTGCGCTTTTACAAACAAGTTTCTAAGTTCTAATCTTTCCGAATCTGCATTCAGATGTAAAAAGGTGTTTTTGTACGATCTTTACATTGCAGCTTACATTTACGTCTTGAATCTGTTTATAACTGCGAACTGTCTTCTGCGCTTTTACGAACGAATTTCTGTGTAGTTTACGTTTACGTCTTGATTCCATTTATAACTGCAAACTGTCTTCTGCGCTTTTACGAACGAGTTTCTGTGCAGTTTACGTTTACGTCTTGATTCCATTTATAACTGCAAACTGTTATCTGCGCTTAGACGCCAACTGCGTTTAGACGCAAACTGCGTTTAGACGTAAACTGTGTTTAGACGTAAACTGTGTTTAGACGCAAACTGCGTTTAGACGTAAACTGTGCTTAGACGCAAACTGCGCTTAAACGCCAACTGCGCTTAGATGCAAACTATGTTTAGACGCAAACTGCGCTTAGACACAAACAGTGTTTAGGCGCAAACTGTGTTTAGACGCAAACTGCGCTTAGACGCAATCTGCGCTTAGACGCAAACTGCGCCTAGATGCAAACTGCGCTTAGACGCAATCTGCATTTAGATGCAAACTGCATTTAGAGGCAAAACTGCATTTAGATGCAAACTACACAAACTGCACTTAGATACAAACTGTAAATCAGCTTTTGCATCATAATAATCTTTTATCGAACGAACGCAGCTTTCGTTTTTAATCGCTATAAGATTTCCGCTGCACTAATTCACCCCCCCCCCTCTTAGTGCTCTCGATCCTAACACTTTTTGGGTTCAAGTTTATTTTTAGTGTTATTCTTAAACTTGTTTCTTTTAATGAATTTTTTAAAATTTCTTGTTAGAAGTGCCAAGTCATCGTCACAGTCTTCATCACTTGAGTTTTCTTTCAAGTGGTCTTCCAAAGTTCTAAGTGTCATATCCTTCCTATTCTTTGGAAGGATGTCTTCTTGCTCTTCATGAGCTTTGTAAGTCATCTCGTAGGTGCTAGTCATAGGTGCCCAGCAAGCCAATCACGTGAGTGATGGCACGTGTGACTTGATACAGAATCTTTTTGCTTATTATATTTTGGCGTATATCACTTTATAACTATTGCATAAGTGCATATATATATTGTGATGTCCTTGGATTTGTGCAATGGGAATCGGATCGTGATGAGATCACGATAATGAGATCGATTCACCTTTAAACACATATCCTAAATAATCACGGTCATAGGTTACTCGAGAGGGACATCGTGATAACCGGATAGACTGGTGTGCTGTATACCCATCCATATGATGGATGCAGCTGGTCTCATAGCTGCTCGTGTAGGGACACTAGGGTTACAGTACAGGTGCTCATTGGAGAATGAGTTCACTGATTGATCCGCTTACGGAATGCTGGATGGTTGATGATGCCTTATTGTCAGACAGCGATTCCGTAGTCCTAGTGGTGTATCTGGTCCTTAGACTTGAGACACCAAGGATATCCTGTATGAGTGCTCCACTCTTTGATACCAGACTTATAGGTTTGGCTGTTCCCAGATCTAGTACAGCTGGTCATTGGGAGTGGTAGTCGACCTTACGAGGGCTATTGAGTGTCAATAGAGGATCATCCACTCTCGGCGTCATGAGAGGAATATCCTATGTGTTCTTGCTCAGACAAATCCCTGGTCAGGGTCATTCGGGTTGAGAGAGAAAGAGTTCTCCGGGAGAATCCGATTAGAGCAAGACTCGAGTAGAAACCGTATGGGTCTGACAGCACCATGCTCGATATACGGTCTCTGGGATATTAGATGGATGAGGGACTATAGGTATATGGTAACTGAGGATAGACAGGTCCAATGGATTAGATTCCCCTGTATCGTCTGGGGACTACGGCGTAGTGGCCTAGTACGTCCGTAGTCGATGAGTCAAGTGAATTATTATAGAGATAATAATTCACTCAGTCAGAAGGAGTTCTGATAGGTATGACTCACGGCCAGCTCGATATTGGGCCTAGAGGGTCACACACATATGGTAGGCATTGCGATGAGTAGAGGTTCGGATATAAGATATCCGACGGAGCCCTTGTCTTATTGGATGCAGATCCAATACCCACTAGGGAAGGACCCATTAGGGTTTGACACGGGATCTCTATAAATAGGAGGGATTCACAGCCTCATAGGCTAGAGTCTTTGCTTGCCTTTCCTATTCTCCTCTCCCTCTCCACCTCAGAGTAGGCCTGGAGTTTTGAGGAGCGTCGTCGCAACCCTACTGTGTGGATCACCGCTAGAGAGGAGGACGCTTGACCTCCTTCACCCTCTCCTAAGGATCTGCAAGGAAACAGGGATATACGATCTCCCTAGGTAACACAATCTCTATACGCAGTTTTGTGTTTTGCGGATTTTTGCGCACCAATCTTCGCACGACGACGAACATCTTTTTGGGAATCGGGGATTTTTGTTTTCTTGTTCTTCTGCTGCGCATATGATGTTGCCCCCAATGATTTCCCAACAGTGGTATCAGAGCCTGGTTGTTCGTGCAAATGATTGGTTTTGAACTGCGTGTGTTGTGTTTAGGAAGAATTTTGACGTCAAAATCATTGACGCAAAAGCGAGGAAGGGCAGCAACAGTTGCTGCCCTCGATCTGCATGCCTGCAGCCACCTGCAGCAGCAACCGCAGCCGCAGCCAAGCAGTAGCGGGACCCACGAGACGGACGATCATGATGCATGGAGATGCATCAAGATGTCGACGAAACCGACGAGGACGAGATGGACGATCACAGGGCAGGGAGATGCACCGTTGCACACATAGATCTTGATGTGAGTGATTAGGCCTACTGGCTCGGGCCTAATCATATTAGGTTGTGGTCCATGATCATCTAGTGTGATTGCTTATACACATACTAGATATGTATATATATTTGCACGCGATGTAGATATATATTAAATATGTATATGTGTGACATGTCATATTAGGAGACCAAATTATAGAAACATCTCTCGATAATATTAAGTCGGTAAACGTGAGGCAATTAGATTGACCCACGTGGCCTTCCATCGTTATGAGTAGGAACCGATTCCCGGTGTAGGTTGAGTTGGTCGAGTCCCTCGAGACTCACCTATATCGCGATTCGCTATCTTGCTTACGACATAGAGATGTCACCGGTGACCTGAGGTCATGGTATGCTTGGTCGAGTCCCTCGAGGGTATATCATCAAATCAGACTCATCTTGTAACGAAGGTGTTGACTTAACCGAGCATCATGGTTGGTCGAGTCCCTCGAGGCCATGGTGATTCGGAGGCCGAACAGGACGGGAATCACAAGGAGTTGTGATCGGCAAGAGTTGCCTACCTTTTAGGCTTAGTGTGATTGGTCGAGTCCCTCGAGGTTACACTAAGACGCTGATTGGATCCTGATCCCCACTAGAAGTCTGCCGGAGACTTCCGTTTTACGTGCTGAGGGTGTCGCGTGACTCGATAGTGAAATAGTGGGAGCATATTAAGATAGAAGTCCATATCTTGATAGTTTATTTCTTGCAAAATCTGCATGTTATTCATTTCTGCTACATCTTTATTTTCAGAAAATGTCGCTTTCAAATCCCTTACGTGGCATACTTGATGTCAACCGCCTCACTGGTCCAAATTATACGGATTGGCTCCGTAACTTGAGAATTATTCTCACAGCGGAGAAAATCGTGTACGTCCTTAATACAGTGATGCCTACGCCCGAAGAAGGGGCAAGCGAGGATGAGATCGCTCGCTACGTGAAGTACATTGATGACTCCACTCTTGCTTAGTGCTATATGTTGGGCTCTATGACTCCAGAGTTACAGAGACAACATGAAAAGATGGATGCCAGATCCATTCTCCTACATGTCCGCAAATTATTTGAGAACAGGGAAGGACTCAACGATATGAGATATCCAAGAGCCTTTTCCGCGCTAGGATGACTGAGGGGACACCGGTTCAGAACCATGTCCTAAAGATGATTGAGTGGATAGAGAAACTCACAGGTCTAGGAATGGTCCTAGAGGATAACTTGTGTGTGGACATTATGCTTCAGTCCCTACCAGATTCCTTTTCACAGTTCATAATAAATTTTAATATAAATAAGCATGAGGTGACTCTCCTAGAGCTCCTCAATATGTTGAGGGAGGTAGAGGGTACTATTAAGAAAGAGAAGTCAGTTCTCTATACTGGTGAGACTCGAAAGAAAGGAAAGCAGAAAGGTCCCTTAAGAAGGGAAAGGGCAAGGGTAGACCAAGTAAAGCAAAGGTTGCTAAGAAAGACCCAGCAAAGGACAAAGGCCAGTGCTTCCACTATGGCAAAGATGGACACTAGAAGAGGAACTGCAAAGAGTACCTTGCAGAAAGGGCGAAACAAAAGCATGATGAAGCTTCAAGTACATTCATGATCAGTCTCCATTTGTTAGACTCTTATGATAACACATGGGTATTGGATACCGGTAGTGCTTATCATATATGCAATTCGTTGCAGGTTCTGGCAAGGCCTAGGAGACTAGAGAGAGGCGAGATGGACCTCAAGATGGGTAATGAAGCAAAAGTTGCTGTATTAGCTGTTGGCGAGGTCGCCCTACATCTGCCTAGTGGAGCTTTTATTGCATTAGATGCATGTTATTTTGTTCATTCTATTATCAAAAACATTATCTCCATTTCATGTTTAACAGTTAGTGGATATAAATTTGTTTTTGAGAACAATGGTTGTTCGATATTATTAGATGATAAGATCATCACGAAAGGAACATTGCATAATGGTTTATTTATGTTAGACACCACTCCATATATCATGAATGTAAATGTGTCCAAAAGGAAATGAGATGAGTTGAACAGTGCATACCTATGGCATTGTAGGCTAGGTCACATCCATGAAAGAAGGATTCAAAAGTTGCTAAATGATGGATATCTAGATCCATTCGACTATATGTCTTATGCAACTTGTGAGCCTTGCATTCGTGGAAAATTGACAAACTCTCCATTTAGTGGAACTGGAGAGAGAGCCACTGAGTTGTTGGAACTCATACATAGTGATGTATGTGGACCCATGTCAACTCATGCCATTGGAGGTTACTCCTACTTCATTACATTTACTGATGATTTCTCAAGGTATGGATATGTGTACTTAATGAAGTACAAGTCCGAGGCCTTTGAGAAATTCAGAAAGTATAAGAATGAGATGGAGAACCAGACTGGAAAGAGTATCAAAACTCTTCGATTAGATCGAGGAGGTGAGTACTTAAGTACAGAGTTTACTCAGTTCCTCAAGGACCATGGGATATTATCCCAATGGACACATCCTTACACACCTCAGCTCAATGGTGTCTCTGAAAGGAGAAATCGTACTTTATTAGATATGGTACGGTCTATGATGAGTTTCGCTGACCTACCCATCTCATTCTGGGGATATGCCCTAGAAACCGCAACTTACCTTCTGAACAGAGTTCCAACTAAGTCGGTAGTATCTACACTATATGAGATATGGAAAGGGAAGAAACCTGATCTTAAGGTTGTTAAGATTTGGGGCTGCCCAGCCCACGTTAAAAGACACAACCCCGATAAGTTAGAATCAAGGACAGAGCGATGCATATTTGTGGGATACCCCAAGGAAACTTGTGGGTATTACTTCTATCATCTCGAGGACCAAAAGGTCTTTGTAGCTAAGAGAGCAGTGTTCCTTGAGAAGGAACACATTCTTGGCGGAGACAGTGGGAGAATGATAGAGTTGAGCGAAGTTAGAGAACCAAGCCCAAGCACCACTCTACAGCCTGAGTCTGTTCAGGTACCTAATACACAAGTTTCAACTTTACGCAGGTCTGATAGAGTATCTCATCCTCCTGAGAGATATGTGGGACATATTAGAGCAGAGGATATAGAGGATATTGATCCTCAGACCTACGAGGAGGCTATTATGAGTATAGACTCCGGGAAGTGGCAAGAAGCCATGAATTCTGAGATGGATTCTATGTACTCCAATAAGGTTTGGAACCTAGTTGATGCGCCCGAAGGTATTATACCCATCGGTTGCAAGTGGATCTTTAAGAAAAAGATCGGAGTAGATGGAAAGGTAGAGACCTATAAAGCAAGGCTAGTGGCTAAGGGGTATCGTCAAAGGCAAGGTGTTGACTACGACGAAACTTTCTCACCCGTAGCAATGCTAAAATCCATCAGAATTCTTTTGGCTATTGCAGCACACTATGATTATGAGATCTGGCAGATGGATGTGAAAACCGCATTCCTCAACGGGAACCTCGAGGAGGAGGTGTATATGATGCAACCTGAGGGATTCGTGTCCAAGAACTGCCCAGATTAGGTGTGTAGGTTGCTTAGATCCATTTATGGACTAAAGCAAGCTTCCCAAAGTTGGAACATAAGATTTGATGAGGCAATCAGATCTTATGACTTCGTTAAGAACGAAGATGAGCCTTGTGTGTACAGGAAGGTAAGTGGGAGCGCTATCACCTTTTTGGTGTTATATGTGGATGACATCCTCATCATTGGGAATGACGTAGGAATGCTATCCACAGTAAAGGCTTGGTTATCTAGACACTTCTCCATGAAGGACTTAGGGGAAGCATCCTATATCTTGGGGATTAGAATCTATAGAGATAGATCCAAGAGGATGCTTGGCTTGTCCCAGTCCAAGTACATAGAAACCATTGTCAAAAGGTTTGACATGGAAAATTCCAGAAGAAAGGGCGAACATGGATATGATACCTTATGCCTCAGCAATATGGTATATCATGTATGCCATGCTATGTACTAGGCCTGATATAGCGCATGCTCTGAGTGTCATGAGCAGGTATCAGGCGGATCCAGGCTTGGAGCACTGGAAAGCAGTAAAGTGTATCCTTAAGTACTTGAGAAGGACTAAGGATCTTTTACTAGTATATGGAGGTAATAGCCTTAAGGTTGAAGGCTTCACTGACTCAAGTTTTCAGTCTGATGTCGATGATAGCAAGTCGAATTCAGGGTATGTGTACACCTTGAATGGAGGAGCAGTGTGCTGGAAGAGTTCCAAGTAAGATACCACTGCTGACTCGACCATAGAGGCGGAGTACATTGCTGCATCGGATGCAGCAAAGGAGGGAGTCTGGGTGAAGAAGTTCATCACAGATTTGGGAGTCGATACAGATAGCGACAAGTCGACTTCCTTATATTGCGACAACTATGGGGTGATTACTCAAATACGGGAACCCGGGTCTCATCAGAAGTGTTCTGAGGAGGTTCCAACTTATCAGAGAGATCGTAACCCAAGGAGATGTAGCAGTGGAAAGAGTTCCATCCGAAGATAACATTGCAGATCCACTGACAAAGCCGTTGTCTCAGATTGTCTTTGAGCGTCACAGGGGTCTGATGGGGATCAGATACATAGGTGATTGGCTTTAGGTCAAGTGGGAGATTGCTAGTCATAGGTGCCCAGCAAGCCAATCACGTGAGCGATGGCACGTGTGACTTGATACAGAATCTTTTTGCTTATTATATTTTGACGTATATCACTTTATAACTATTGTATAAATGCATATATATATTATGATGTCCTTGGATTTGTGCAATGGGAATCGGATCGTGATGAGATCACGATAATGAGATCGAATCACCTTTAAACACATATCCTAAATAATCCCGGTCATAGGTTACTCGAGAGGGACATCGTGATAACCGGATAGACTGGTGTGCTGTATACCCGTCCATATGATGGATGCAGCTGGTCTCATAGCTGCTCGTGTAGGGACACTAGGGTTACAGTACAGGTGCTCATTGGAGAATGAGTTCACTGATTGATCCGCTTACGGAATGCTGGATGGTTGATGATGCCTTATTGTCAGACAGCGATTTCGTAGTCCTAGTGGTGTATCTGGTCCTTAGACTTGAGACACCAAGGATATCCTGTATGAGTGCTCCACTCTTTGATACCAGACTTATAGGTTTGGCTGTTCCCAGATCTAGTACAGCTGGTCATTGGGAGTGGTAGTCGACCTTACGAGGGCTATTGAGTGTCAATAGAGGATCATCCACTCTCGGCGTCATGAGAGGAATATCCTATGTGTTCTTGCTCAGACAAATCCCTGGCCAGGGTCATTCGGGTTGAGAGAGAAAGAGTTCTCCGGGAGAATCCGATTAGAGCAAGACTCGAGTAGAAACCGTATGGGTCTGACAGCACCATGCTCGATATACGGTCTCTGGGATATTAGATGGATGAGGGACTATAGGTATATGCTAACTGAGGATAGACAGGTCCAATGGATTGGATTCCCTTGTATCGTCTGGGGACTACGGCGTAGTGGCCTAGTATGTCCGTAGTCGATGAGTCGAGTGAATTATTATAGAGATAATAATTCACTCAGTCAGAAGGAGTTCTGACAGGTATGACTCATGGCCAGCTCGATATTGGGCCTAGAGGGTCACACACATATGGTAGGCATTGCGATGAGTAGAGGTTCGGATATGAGATATCCGACGGAGCCCTTGTCTTATTGGATGCAGATCCAATACCCACTAGGGAAGGACCCATTAGGGTTTGACACGGGATCTCTATAAATAGGAGGGATTCACAGCCTCATAGGCTAGAGTCTTTACTTGCCTTTCCTATTCTCCTCTCCCTCTCCACCTCAGAGTAGGCCTGGAGTTTTGAGGAGCGTCGTCGCAACCCTGCTGTGTGGATCACCGCTAGAGAGGAGGACGCTTGACCTCCTTCACTCTCTCCTAAGGATCTGCAAGGAAACAGGGATATACGATCTCCCTAGGTAACACAATCTCTATATGCAGTTTTGTGTTTTGCGGATTTTTGCGCACCAATCTTCGCACGACGACGAACATCTTTTTGGGAATCGGGGATTTTTGTTTTCTTGTTCTTCCGCTGCGCATATGATGTTGCCCCCAATGATTTCCCAACAGTAGGTCATTAATGACCCAATTAGTTCTTGAAGAGGGAAGTTGTTTAGATCTTTCGCCTCTTGAATACAGTGACTTTAGGATCCCAACTCTTAGGAAGGGATCTTAGAATCTTATTTACGAGCTCAAAATCCGAAAAACTTTTTCCGAGTCCTTTTAGACCGTTGATGACATCCGTGAAACGGGTAAACATGTCGCCAATAGTCTCACTCGGTTTCATCCGGAAAAGTTCAAAAGAGTGTGACAAAAGATTGATTTTTGACTCTTTCACTCTACTTGTGCCTTCATGAGTCACTTCGAGTGTGTGCCAAATATCAAATGCAGTTTCACAAATCGAAACACGATTAAACTTGTTTTTATCAAGTGCACAAAATAAGGCATTCATAGCCTTTGCATTAAGAGCGAAAGCCTTCTTCTCCAAATCATTCCAATCGATCATTGGAAGAGAAGACTTCAAAAAACCATTTTCGACAAGATTCCAAAGTTCAAAATCCAAAGAAATAAGAAAGATCCTCATTCGGGTCTTCCAATAGGTGTAGTCCGTCCCATTGAACATGGGTGGACGTGTAATAGAATGGCCCTCTTGGTTTCCGACGTAAGCCATCTCTCTAGGGTTTTAATTCGTTTGAGAGTTAACCCCGCTTTGATACCAATTGTTAGGATCAAGAGCACTAAGAGGGGGGGGGGGTGAATTAGTGCAGCGGAAATTTTTCAGCGATTAAAACCGAAAGCTGCGTTCGTTTGACAAAAAATGATTTCAATGTAAAAGCCGATTCTAAGATTACTTAAGATTAAGCGAGATGACGTTAAAGTAAATCTACAAAGGCAGTTTGCAGTTTATGATGAAAATCAGAATGCAAGCGCAAACTGAAATGCGACGTTCGTACGATAAAACCAGTTTACCTCTAAATGACAATTTTGAAGATACTGAACTTTGAGATATGTTTTATAAATGCGCAGAAGGCAGTTTGCAGTTATGATTGAAATCAAGACGTAAGCGTAAACTGAAATGTAATGATCGTACGAAAAAGTCGATTTACATCTAAACGCA
Source organism: Musa acuminata AAA Group (assembly GCF_036884655.1). Taxonomy (NCBI): domain Eukaryota; kingdom Viridiplantae; phylum Streptophyta; class Magnoliopsida; order Zingiberales; family Musaceae; genus Musa; species Musa acuminata. The sequence continues at coordinate 11,832,028 of NC_088359.1, forward strand.
TATTCGGAAAGTTCTGAACTTAGAAATTCGTTCGTAAAAGCGCAGAAGGCAGTAGCTATTTAGGAGGTTTGCAGTAAAGTTAAAATGCTCAAAGTAAATGCAAACCGAGATTTAGAGTGGTTCGGTCAATCTTGACCTACTCCACTTTTGGCTTCCTCCACCGACGAGGTCACCGACGTCAACTAGAGGCCTTCCTTCAATAGGCGAAGGCCAACCACCCTTTTACAGTTTCACTCCTTTTGACGGGCTTAGGAGACAACCCTTACATAAATTTTCTCTCCTCTCTTTACAACTCAAAACTTTGAAGAACAGAGGGAGGAGAACTTTTGGCCTTTACAACAATTTTGAGCTCTAAGGATCACAGAAAGATATCAAGATTTCGAGTGTAAGTTGCTACCTTTCAGTGCTGAATGGGTGGGGTATTTATAGGCCCCAACCCAGTTCAAAATTGGAGCTCAAAACTATCAATTCCCGGAATTCCGGGATCAGGCGGTTGCACCTCTTGATTGGGGCGGTTGCACCGCCTGGCAGAGCTCGAAGACTGAGCCTCTGGGCGGTGCCACCTCTGTCAGGGGCGGTTGCACCTCTCTGCCAGAGCTCGAAGACCGAGCTCAGGCGGTTGCACCTCCTGACTGGGGCGGTTGCACCGCTTGCCAGAGCTCGAAGACCGAGCTCAAGCGGTGCTACCTCCTGTCAGGAGAGGTTGCACCGCCCAGTCTCGCTTGGAGACTAAGCCCAGGCGGTTGCACCTCCTGGCTGGGGCGGTTGCACCGCCCAGTCTCCCTGGGAGACTTAGCCCAGGCAGTGCTACCTCCTAGCTTGGGCGGTTGCACCTCCCACAGCAATCAGGGTCCGAATGGGTAGATCCATTCGGCCCAATTTGAGTTTTTCAGGGGCCCAATTGCCCCAAGATTAAGCTAATGGGATCACCTCCCATTACCAACTTAATCATTGTGCTAACTACGATAAATCCTAAGACAATTTCTGCAGCTTGCTCCGGTGCGTCAATCGCTTCTTCCGGCGAGTTTCCGGCGAACTTCCGTCGATCATCCGATGAACCCTTGGTGATTCTCCTACGGACTTCCGGCAAACTCCTGGACTTGCGATGATCCACTTGGCGAGTTCCGACGAGCTTCTTTGGCAAGCTTATGGACTTCTCGGATTTGTTCCCGCAGAACCTCCGACGATTGTCCGAACTTCCGTCGAGCTCTCAAACTCCCAACGTGATCATTGTCATGACTCCGGCGCAACTCCTGCTGCATGTCTTACTTTCATCGTAGTTAATCCTGCACACTTATCTCAACATATAGGTTAGACAACAAATGACAATTGACTTCATCGTCAAAATCCGAGATTCAACACTCTATGCCTCCCTCAAAATATTGAGGAGCTCCGGGAGAGTCATCTCAAGTTTGCTCATATTAAAATTCATTATGAACTGTGAAAAGAAATCTGGTAGGGACTGAAGCACAATGTTCATACACAGGTTATCCTCTAGGACCATTCCTAGACCTATGAGTTTCTCTATCCACTTAATCACCTTTAGGACATGGTTCTGAATTGGTATCCCCTCAGTCATCCTAGAGTGGAAGAGGCTCTTGGATATCTCATATCATTGAGTCCTTTCCTTTTCCTCAAACAGTTTGTGGACATGTAGGAGAATGGATCTGGCATCTATCATTTCATACTATCTCTGTAACTTAGGAGTTATAGAGCCCAACATGTAACACTGAGCAAGAGTGGAGTCATCAATATGCTTCACGTAGCGAGCGATCTCATCCTCGCTTGCCCCTTCCTCGGGCGTAGGCATCACTATATCAAGGATGTACGCGATTTTCTCCGCCATGAGAACAATTCTCAAGTTGCGGAGCCAATCCATATAATTTAGACTAGTGAGGCGTTTGACATCAAGTATGCTACGTAAGAGATTTGAAAGTGATATTTTCTGAAAATAAAGATGCAGTAGAAATAAATAACATGCAGATTTTATAAAAAATAAATAATCAAGATATGGACTTCTATCTTAATATGCTCTCACTATTTTACTAGCAAGTCACGTGACACCCTCAGCACGTGAAACGGAAGTCTCCGGCAGACTTCTAGTGGGGATCGGGATCCAATCAGCTTCTTAGTGTAACCTCGAGGGACTCGACCAATCACACTAAGCTCGAAAGGTAGGCAACTCTTGCCAATCACAATTCCTTGTGATTCTCGTCCTGTTCGGCCTCCAAATCACTATGGTCTCGAGAGACTCGACCAATCATGATGTTCGGTTAAGTTAACATCATCGTTACAAGATGAGTCTGATTCGATAATATACCCTCGAGAGACTCGACCAAGCATACCATGTCTTCAGGTCACTGGTGACATCTCTATGTCATAGGCAAGATAGCGAATCACGATATAGGTTAGCCTCGAGGGACTTGACCAATTCAACCTACACCGGGAATCAGTCCCTACCTATAACGATGGAAGGCCCCATGGGTCAATCTAATTACCTCACGTTTACCGACTTAATATTATCGAGAGAGGGGTTTCTATAATTTGGTCTCTTAATATGATATGTCACATATATACATATTTAATATATATCTACATCGTAAGCAAATATATAAACATATCTAGTAGGTGTATAAGCAATCACACCAGATGATAATAGACCACAGCCTAATGTGATCGGGCCTGGGCCAGTGAGCTTAATCACTGACATCAAGATCTATGTATGCAGCGGTGCATCTCTATGCCCTGTGATCGTCCATCTTGTCCTCGTCGGTTCTGTCGGTATCTCGACGTATTTCCATGCATCGCGATCATCCGTCTCGTGGGTCCCGCTATCGCTTCCACGCGCCCGTTGTGCCTCCTCGTATGATTATAACTTAATCATAGGCATGCAAGCCCGACAATAAATAAGAAATAAGAATGGAGACTTATAGGCCCTAATAATAATAATCATAAGTACACACATCACATGGTCTATGATTATCCGTACACATATCATACATCACATGTATAAATCATCATCATTTAGGACTACTAGATAATAATACAAATAATAATCAATTAAACTTTTTAATTAATTAATATTTTCTGAATTTAGGGATATGTAGGGAATTTTTTGATTTCTGAGGGGTATTTTCATAATTTGGATAAAATGATAGAACTCAAATTTCCTAAATTCACAGGCGCAAAACTATCTTTTTGCCCAAAACCCTAAAACTCCCCATGCCTTGTTTGCTACGGCCGCCGCCACCCTGCCGGTGGTAGTCCTGTGCGGTAGGGGGCACGGGGGTGCCGCCCTTGTCCGTGGGCGGCGCCCCCACCTGCGGGCGCCCTTGCGGGTGGCGCTACCCCATGCAACACCCACAAGCGTCGCTGCCCTATGGTGCCTCAGCCCGCAGGCACTGCCGCAATCGCGCGACGCCTCTGCCCACGGGTCCAGCACTCGCAGGCACCGCGCGTGCGGGCACAGTGCCCACGCGCAGGTGGCCACCATGCTTACAGCCCTGCCTGCGGGCACCGCTGCAGGTGGCCTACCTGCACGCAAATGGTAGCGCTACCATCTGCAACGGCAACAAGGCAGTAATAGTTACTACCCTTTCTCGCTTTTGTGTCAACGATTTTGACATCAAAAGCTTCTCCAAAACATAACACACGCAGTTCAAAACCAATCTCTCTCACAAACAACCTGGCTCTAATACCACTATTGAAAAATCTTGGGGGCGACATTACATGTACAACGAAAGAACAGAAAACAAAATCCCCTATTCCCAAAGAGATGTTTATCGTCGTGCGAAGATTAGTGCATAAAAATCCATGAAACTTAAAACTGCGTATAGAATATGTTGTGTTACCTAGGGAGATCTATATCCCTAAATCCCTACAAATCTCTAGGAGAGGGTGAAGGGGGTCAAGCGCCCTCCTCTCTAGTAGTGATCTACACAGTATATTTACGACGACACTCCTCAAAACTCCATGCCTGCTCTAAGGTGGAGAGGGGGAGGAGAATAGGAGAGGCAAGCAAAAGCTCTGGCCTATGAACCACTGAATCCCTCCTATTTAGAGAGGCTCCCAGTTAACTTAACCCTAATGGATCCTCACCTATTGGATATTGGATCTCCATCCAACTACCCAAGCCTCTTAGATTAGTGGATCTCTATCCAATAATCTCTCATGGGCTTTTATTGGATCTTGTCCATGAGATCTAATAATTCAGGGGCTTATTGGATATCAATAGGAGCCTGACGGATATCTCATATCCGAACCTCTACTCATTGCAATGCCTACCATATGTGTGTGATACTTTAGGCTTAATATCGAGTTGGCCGTGAGTCATATCTGTCAGAACTCTTTCTGGCTTAGAGAATTATTATCTTTATAATCATTCACTCGACTCATCGACTATGGACGTACTAGGCCACTAGGCATAGTCACTAGACGATACAGAGGAATCTAATCCATTAGACCTGTCTGTCCTTCGTTACCATGTACCTATAATTCCTTATCCATCTAATATCCTAGAGACCGTATACTGGACATGGTGTTATCAAACCCATATGGTTTCTACTTGAGTCTTGCTCTAATCGGATTCTCCCGGAGAACTCTTTCTCTCTTAATCTGAATGACCATAGCTAGGGATTTGTCTGAGCAAGAACATTTGGGACATTCTTCTCATAACACCGAGAGTGGATGATCCTCTATCGACACTCAATAGTCCTCGTAAGGTTGACTACCACTCCCGAAAATTGGCTATGCTAGATCTGGAACATCCAAACCTATAAGTCCGGTATCAAAGAGTGGAGCACTCATACATGATATCCTTGGTGTCTCAAGTCTAAGGATCAGATACATCATTGGGACCATGGAATCGCTGTTTGACAATAAGGCATCATCAACCATCTAGAATTCCGTAAGCGGATTAATTAGTGAACTCATTCTCCAATGAGCACCTGTACTATATCCTTAGTGTCCCCACACGAGCAGCTATGAAACCAGCTACATCCATCATATGGACGGGTATATAGCATACTAGTCTGTCCGGTTATCTCGATGTCCCTCTCGAGTAACCTATGACCAAGATTATTTAGGATCTATGTTTAAAGGCGAATCGGTCTTATTATCATGATCTCATCACAATCTGATTCCCATTACATAGATCCAAGGACATCACAATATATATATATATGTATATCAATATAAAGTGAAAAAATATCAAAATATAATAATAAAAAAGACTGCATGTCAAGTCACACGTGCCATCACTCACATGATTAGCTTGTAGGGCTCATATGACTAGAAGAACAACCGCCGATTAATATTACGATGGATGCCCTTGCCGATTACGCCAACCCGCAAACAATGAAAGTGGGAGGACTTCTGAATTAACATCCTATCACCGTTCTTATTGACACCGGAAGCACTAATAATTTTATAAACAGCAAGGTTGCTGTCCTGATGGTCTTACCTATCGTGAACTACAATAGGTTTGATGTTAAGGTCGCCGACGGACAAATTTTGAAGTTGTTGAACCTTGGATTTTGATGATGAAACCAATTGATAAACTTCGATCAGGGAGAGACAATTGAAGCAGGAAGAATCATGTTGGGCCGAAGAAAAATACATCAGAAGATTGGAAATCAAGCTGAAGGATCAGTCGACATATTGGCAAAAGGCTTCGGTCCATGGGTTCAGGCATCGAGCCAAGAAGAGCGAAAATTGCGCCAAGCAAATCGGAGTTGCAGAGGTCAATAGGCCGCAAGAGAGGACGATGCGTTGAAGAATCGAATGAAGCATCGATGACTCAATGACATGCCAGATAACATGATTCAAAGCTTTATAATAATTGTCTAGATCGAAGTAGGTTTTTATGTGTGCAGGATTAACTACGATAGCAAGGCATAACGCAAAATGAAGTTTTAGAGTCAAGAACACGATTTCGTTGGGAGTTCGAGAGTTTGTCAGAAGTTTGGACGTTCATCGAAAGTTTTGCCAGAATTGACCGAGAAGTCTAGGAGCTTGCCAAAGAAGCTCATCAAAACTCACTAAAAAGATCATTGTGAAGTCTAGGAGCTTACTAGGAGTCCGCTGGAATATTACCGAGAGATCGTCAGAAGTTCACCGGAAGCTCACTGGAAGAAACCTAGACTTACAGACTTTGTTTTGCTTAGTAAATGTCTTAAAATTCATAGTTAGTACATAATTGGGATTATAATTGAGCCAACCCAATTACGAGATAGTTGGGCTAAGTTTGGGCTGTGTTGGGCCAAGAGAAAGGCACAAACAGTAACCAAACAAGTAAAACCATCGTGGCACAGTCTTCGAGACTGTGTCAGGCGGTGGTACCACCTATCTGGGCAATGGTACCACCCAAACACAGTCTTCTAGGTGGTGGTACCACCAGATTGGACGGTGGTACCGCCTAGTGTCAAACTGTAGGCGGTGGTATCGTCCGTACCTTAAAATTTCGGGGATTTGAATTTTGGCTCCATTTTTTAAGCCATTTGGGGTCTATAAATACCCTAGCTATTCCTGCATGGAGAAGTAAGAAAAGTGAACAAAAACTCTATATTTCTAGAGTTGAAAACCCTTGTAATATATAGAGTCCCTCCTCCTAAAGTTTAGAGACCATTCTAAGGGATAGTGTGAGGGAAGCTTTTTAAAAAGGGGGTGTAAAAGTTCTCTCCTGTGCCTGCAAAAAGAAGAATAGAGTTGTAAGAAAGAGGTTGATCTTCGCCTATTAAAGGAAGATCCTTAGTGGATGCTGGTGGCCTCGACGAAAAAGGAATCGGTGGAGTGGATGTAGGTCATGATGACCGAATCACTATAACTCGGTTTGCATTTACTTCTTGCAATTTACATTTACTGCAAACTGTCATTCTTTACTCTCATTGCTCAACTTCCTTAATCTTCTCTTTGCACTCTTACGAAATCTTTTAAGTTCAATTTTTTTCTAAAACAGATTTAATCGAAATGAAAGATTTTCGGAATCAACGCTTTTCTTTGCTGCACTAATTCACCCCCCTCTCTTAGTGCTGACTCGTTCCTAACAGAAGTGTGATCATAGGTGCCCACGGGTGAAACTATTGCTACAGGATCAAGAGATAATTATATATTTCTTCCGCTGTGCTCGGCATCGAATGGCTGATGACATTAGGTGATGTTTCCTGAAATTTTATGAAACTAATTATGAAATTTTTCAGTAAGGGGAAACATGTGATACTACATGGAAAATGTGAGGGTAATGTAATGACGATTTGCACACAATGAATAGAGAAGGTTTTGCACAAAGTATGCAGCAGCTTTTTGGTACAACTTGAGTAGCAAACTAAGGGAGAGCCAACAGAATTTAAAGATTCAAACCTACTTCCTTTGCTTGCTGAATTTTTAGATATATTTGACGAACCGCGCAACCTACCTCCTACCTGTCGGCATAATTATTGTACATTGATTCTTCCGAGCAAACCTCCAGCAAATACTTGGCCATATCGGTATCCACATCTCCAGGAGGATGAAATAGGAAGGATTATAAAAGAGATGCTCAAAATAGGAGTTATTCGGCTAAGTTGCAGCCCCTACTCTTCATCGATGCTCCTCGTACGAAAGAAGGATGGAACATGGCGAATGTGCATTAATTACCGAGCTCTCAATAGCATAACCGTCAAGGATAAATACCCTATTCCAGTAGTAGATGAATTACTTGATGAATTAAAGGGAGCACAAGTCTTCACAAAGCTGGACCTTCGATCCAAGTATCATCAAATACAAGTGTGCGAAGAAGACATATCGAAAACTACCTTTCGAACACACTACGAATTTTTTGGTAATACCCTTTAGTCTCACTAATGCTCCCTCCACCTTTCATAATCTTATGAATGATATTTTTTGGAATTATCTTCGTAAGTTTATGCTGGTTTTCTTCGACGATATCCTTATTTACAGCCCTTCTCTTGAAAGTCATTTTTAGCACTTACGACTTGTTTTGACAATTTTGCGAGAACATGTTCTTTTTGTCAAAAACTTGAAGTGTAGCTTTCTTCAACATAAGGTGAAATATCTTGAGCATATCATATCAGAGAAAGATGTGGTAGTGGACCCCTCCAAAATTGAAGCAATACAGAACTGGCCGATCCCGAGGAACATAAAATGGCTATGCGGCTTTCTCGGTTTAATAGGCTACTACCACAAGTTCATGAAAAACTATAGAAAGATCAGTATACCCCTTACTTCCTCACTGTAAAAAGATGCCTTCCAATGGTTAGACAAAGCCACCACCGCCTTCGACAAACTTAAAGCCATAATGATGACAATGCCTGTACTAACGCTACCAGACTTGGCAAGACTTTTGTTATTGAAGTCAATAATGTGTCATATGTATGAAGCCTCTCCCACGCTGACGACAAGCTCAGGAGCTTTTAATCCTACCTCAGGTAGATGTGCGTCGACTAATCCAACACTAAGCATGCAATGGTCTTCTGGTCCCTCTTCCTTCTTGTTGGTGTCTTTGTCCCCACTGCCTCCCATTTCGTCTTCTCTTGCACCCCCACCCATCGTGCCTACAACATGTGCTCCAGCTCTCCCTCACCTTTACCTCTAGCCTTTCCTATCTCTAACTCTTTACCTTCGTCCATCACTATAGCCTCCGTCGCTTCCTCTTCCTCGACAAGATATATATATTTTTAAACTAAAATTATATATATCATTATATTAATGATTTATTGTCAATCAGTATGCCACATAAGTAAATTATAACGTTTGTAAACTCAGACTTGATGAGAGAGGCTTATATGCTACATTTTTAAAAATATATAGGTTATTTTAGACACAAATATAACCATAATGGCTTAAGTGGTCTATGACCAAAACCACAAGGACTAAAATAAATATTTTTTTTAAACTTAAATTATACGTATTATTACATTAATAGTTTATTATGAGTCAGTATACCATATAATCAAACTCTAATATCTATTAACTCAAATTTAACGGGAGGAACTTATATGCTATGTTTTTAAAAATATAGGATTATTTTAGAAACGAGTAAACCATAAGAGCTTAAGTGGTCTGACCAAAACCAGGACTAAAATGAACCTTAACTATATATATATATATATATATATATATATATATATATATATATATATATATATATATATATATATATATATATATATATATATATATATATATATATATATAATTTATTCTGAGGTAATCTATTGCATTAGTTGAATGATATTTCTATATAATCTTACAACGACTAATTACCCCAGTTAGTTATGTTTAGTATTTAAATCTCTATATTTTAAAAAATTATATTGACATCCCTATAGTTATAAAAGTAAAACTTCTAGATCCATTTATTTTAACACCATTAATTTTATTAACAAAAATATAATAATAAAAATAAAAAGATAATTTTCACATGATGGTGATAGATAACAATACTAGGGGCTGTGGGTGGGTGTTATGGATGAGGAGAATGATGACAAGATATAAGTGCTGTTAGGAGCCGTGGGTGTATATTGTGGATGAGAACGATGACCAATACAGATATAAAGTGATGCTCACCTCTTATCATTGTCCTTCCATAATAATTATTTGTGACCCTCAGTTGCGTCATCATCCATCACAATCAATTTGAATATTAAAATTATATTTTTTATTTTTTATTTTTATATTTTTTTTAGTAAAACTGATAACATTATGATAAATGGACTTAGATATTTCATGGATACGAATGTAAATTTTTAAAGTGTAGGGATTGAAATACTAAAGATAACTAATTATACAAGATAATTTATAATGTCTAATATTACACATAATACATTGATGAATTTATTTTACTCACTGAATTTTGTTCGTACAAGCAATGTTTGTTGATTTCTCATGTTGATTTGATTACCTATTTTTATATAATCTTACAAATCTTATTGATTAACAAAGCTCATGATTTTCTTCCCCATATAAACTTTGTTTCTTACTTAAACGTGGCATTTCCAGATACCATAGGCCATTTTTATCTCGTGACGTATATTGTTAATGCTCCCCCGACGTGTGACTCCATATGAAACATGATTGATTAGAAATATCCTTTTTTTTTATGGTTTTTTAGAAAAGATTCTCATTTTAATTTTTTCCAAACAACACTTCCCCTTTGGTTTTTCCAAAAGGAGAACCTCTAATTTTAGAAAATGCTCAAATTATTTTCTTAAAAAATTTCATCGTTTGTTATAGTGTTTTAGTTTGTTGTACCGTTTTAGCCACCACATCAAAAATATTGTAAAATCTACTAAATAACACCGTAAATGAGTTAAATGGAATCAAAATACATAAAAAATCATTTGATATATTATAGTAAGATTAAAATAGATATATATATATATATATATATATAATAATTTAGGAACAACATTACCTACATAAAAATTAAAAATTAACTTGTTATAGTGTTTTGGCCATCATAATAAAAACATTATAAAATTTACTTAAAAAAAATCTGAAATAAGGGTCTTTTCTAGGAAAATCATCCATATTTTTAAGAATATATATGATCTGAATAAGATATAATTTTTTAATCAAATGAATTTGAGGACAATTTTTTAATTAACAGCTTACAAATGAACTTGATGTTAATTTTTTTAATCAATACCGTTACATTCAAAAGCATGTATCAGAATTGATTTATTAATTTATATTGTTAACATCTTGCAAATGATAATTGATAACCTTATAACTTATATTTGGAAATGGGATTTTGGGTGATCAGCTTCTCCACTCTATGGGTTTGGCTATCATAGAGAATTCTTATAAAATAGACCAAAATAGTCTCCAAGTCATTTACATGAAAGGTTATAAATTCAGTATTTAGTCACTAAAGCCGAATTGTTCTGACCTTTAACTCCTTTGAAGGAGTTATAAAAAATCTCCTGATCTTCTTCAGTGGTGTTGACGATAGTAACTTTATCAACATTATCTTCATCTGGTCCATGGTAGATGAAAATTATCTTCTTCTTTTTTATATTTATTTCTTCGAGATATCTGTTTGGTCAGCTGTAATGGTAGCATCGCATCGTCTTGAGATTCATTATAGCCTCTTTATCATCTCTAATATCCAAACAAGACATTCATTTGGAGCTCCTAATCTTTTTTTTTTCTAAAGACATGGAACTTGGAATTGCATACTATTTGGCCAGTAGAACTTGACTCGTTTATCACTTTAACAGGAAAAGCAAAGAGAGAGATATAAAGAGGAAGAGTCTTAGGAAATTTGATAGAGGAGATAAATAAGAATTTCCATTTCTTCTTGTCCAAACAAGTCTCTACGTTTAGACTTTTTCCTTTATTATGAAATATCTCACCTATTTACAGATAGTAGATGAGAGTTATTTGTGTAAGAAATTTTGATGAAGCCAACTTGTGTTTCTAAATCATTGTAATAGAAACACAATAAACTAATGCGGAAACGAAATAGCGTACCTCCAGCCATTGTCGCCAAGAATTTCTGCAGAGGTTTCTTCTTGAACTTTGGTTCTTCTCGGCTCAGAACTCTCACTTTAGATGGTGTAGGAAAGCCTTTCGCTTCAAAGAGATGATAGAGCCAAGGGACCAAAATCCTCATGTATATATAGATGTTCTCCCATCAAGAACATTTATCATCACCAAATCATAACGTTCAAGAATTAATTCAGATTTGTAACGTTTGGACCATAATGAAGAACTTTAATAATATTAAATATTTAATTTAATAATAACGGTTTCATGTTTAAAGAATAAAAAACTGAAATCATTTAAACCATAATTAATGAAGAAATTCATGATAATCAATTATGAATCTTAATGATAACAGTTATATTATTATTAAATTAGATATTTAATAATAACGGTTATATTCTCCCACTTGGTCCATACGTCTATCTTAATAATTTGAATTAATTTTCTTGAACAACTTTCTTAAGAAATAAATACACGAATCATAGCGATAAGTCCTCTAAAAGCGAGTATTATCATCTATGTATCACGATGTATTTAGTTTCTTAATCTTAATATGGTAATATTACTTAATGAATAAACCTTATGTTTATTCTTGGTCCAGCAACAATATATTTTCTCAAAATAATATGCGCATGAATGAGAAAATTTCACAATATATATAAGAGTTTCAATATCATTACAAAGTGGAACCAAGTCCCATTTTCTCTACATGATCCTTGAATTTCAGAGGTGGCATGCCTTTAGTCAAAGGATCAGCAATCATCAATTCAGTGCTAATATGTTCAATGATCACTTTCTTTTCCTTTACACGTTCTCTTATGGCTAGATACTTAATGTCGATGTGTTTACTTCGACTTCCACTTTTATTGTTTTTAGCCATAAAGACAGCAGCTGAATTGTCACAAAAAATTCTTAATGGCCTAGAAATAGAATCCATGATTCTAAGCCCAGAAATGAAACTCTTAAGCCATACACCATGTGAAGTAGCCTCAAAGCAGGAGACAAACTCAGCTTCCATGGTAGAAGTAGCAGTCAAGGTCTGCTTAGCGCTTCTCCAAGAAATAGCTCCACCGGCCATCATAAAAATATATCCTGATGTTGATTTACGAGAATCAACACAACCGGCGAAGTCTGAATCTGAGTAACCAATCACATCCAGATTGTCTGTATGTCTATACATAAGCATGTAATCTTTGGTTCCTTGTAGATACCTCATCACTTTCTTTGCAGCTCTCCAGTGGTCCATACTTGGATTACTCTGATATCGACCTAGCATCCCCACAATAAATGCAATATCAGGTCTAGTACAGACCTGAGCATACATAAGGCTTCCTACGACAGAAGCATATGGGATGTTTTTCATTGATTCCCTTTCAAAATTGTTCTTTGGGCATTAGTTCAAATTGAACCTATCACCTTTCACAATGGGAGCAACACTTGGTGAACAATCCTTCATCCGAAATCTTTCTAAAAGTTTATCAATATAGGTTTCTTGTGATAGACCTAAAATGCCTCGAGGTCTATCTCTATAGATCTTAATGCCAATGACATAAGATGCTTCACCCATATCCTTCATGTCAAAATTTTTAGAAAGAAATTGTTTCACCTCATGCAGCAAATCCTTATCATTGGTTGCAAGCAAAATATCATCTACGTATAAAACAAGGAAACATATTTTACTCCCACTAACCTTCTGGTATATGCATTGATCCATGAGATTTTCAACAAATCCGAATGAAGAAATCACTTCATGAAATTTAAAATACCATTGGCGGGAGGCTTGTTTTAAGCCATATATAGACTTCCTAAGCTTGCAAACCAAGTGCTCACCAACACTAGAGGAGAAACCTTCAGGTTGTTTCATATAAACCTCTTCCTCTAGATCTCCATTAAGAAATGCTGTTTTCACATCCATTTGTTGCAACTCAAGGTCAAAATAAGCAACTAATGCTAAAATAATACGCAGAGAATCTTTCTTAGATACAGGAGAAAATGTCTCCGTATAATCGATTCCCTCTTTTTGAGTAAATCCCTTTACAACAAGTCTTGCCTTGTATCTCTCAATGTTGCCTAACGAATCTTTCTTAGTTTTAAAGACCCATTTGCAACCAATGGCCTTTGCTTCATTAGGCAACTCTACAAGATCCCAGACTCCATTGCTCATCATGGAATTCATCTCTTCTTTCGTAGCATCATGCCACAAATTTGACTTTTTGCAACTCATGGCTTGTGAAAATGTTTCAGGATCATTTTTGGCTCCAATATTATAGTCAGATTCTTGTAGATATACAACATAATCACTAGGAATTGCTGATCTTTTATTTCTAGTAGATCTTCTTAATGTTGTACCAATGGTTCCTTGAGGAACTTGTGGTTCAACTAGTTGTTCAGGAGCTTGTTGTAATTCCTGAACTGCTTGATCTATTAGAATACTATCAACAACTTGTGGAATTTCAATGATTGGTTGTTCAGCACTAGTTTGTACTTGAGGAGTGCTATGAACTATAACCAATCTATCATTTGATGTGGAAGGTTGAGATTCTATATGATCATGTGCGGAAACTATGTTCCTAAAATGATCGCTCCCACTAAACACATCATCCTCAAGAAATTTAGCGTTTCTTGATTCCACAATCCTAGTTGTGTGAGATGGACAATAGAACCTGTAACCTTTGGACTTTTCGGCATATCCAATGAAATACCCACTAACAGTCCTCGGGTCCAGTTTCTTCTCTTGTGGATTATATATCCTAACTTCAGACGGACATCCCCAAACGCGCATATGTCGCAAACTCGGTTTCCAACCTTTCCATAATTCAAATGGTGTCTTTTGGACAGCCTTGGTTGGAACTCGGTTTAATATATACACAGCCGTCTTTAGTGCTTCAGTCCACAAATATTTAGGAAGATTGGAGTTGCTAAGCATACTCCGCACCATGTCCAATAATGTTCGGTTTCTTCTTTCTGCAACACCATTCTGGTCTGGAGAACCAGGCATAGTGTATTGGGCAATAATCCCATGTTCTTGAAGAAACTTAGCAAAAGGACCAGGTGCTTGTCCATTTTCAGTATATCTACCATAATATTCTCCACCCCTATCTGATCTCACAATTTTAATTTGCTTACCACATTGGTTCTCAACTTCAGCCTTAAAGACTTTGAAGGCATCCAATGCTTCATTTTTATTATGAAGCAAATATATATACATATATCGTGAGTAATCATCTATAAAGGAGATGAAGTATTTCTGACCATGTATGTCCATGTCTGGACAACATATATCAGTATGAATTATTTCTAATGAGTCTGAACTCCTATTAGCACCCCTTTTGGACTTATTGGTCTGCTTTCCCTTAATACAGTCCACACAAGTCTTAAAATTAGTAAAATCAAGAGTACTAAGTACCCCATCTTTAACTAATCTTTTAATTCTCTCTATGGAGATATGTCCTAATCTCCGATGCCATAATATAGAGGAGTCCTCATTAATATTACACCTCTTAATGCCAGCGTGAACATGCATTGAACCTTGAGTATTATCATTTTGTAATAAAATACGGTAAAGACCGTAAGACAAAATACCATTCCCAACACAATCAGATTTATATAATAAACGAAATGATGTGTCTTTAAAATTAAAGGAATATCCAAATGATACGAGTCTGGAAACAGAAATTAAGTTTCGTGAGAAACTTGGTACATAAAAGGTTCTTTCCAATTTTAAAACAAAACCACTACTTAAAGTTAAAATGCATGTTCCAATTGCTTCCACATGTGAGCCCATCTTATTTCCTGATAAGATGCTTTGCTCACTTCCCACTGGCTTCCTTAGGTTTTGCATACCCTACAAAGAGTTTGCAATATGGATTGTTGATCCAGAATCAATCCACCAGGTGTTAATATTAACATTGACCATATTAGATTCATAACATACATATGAGGTTGGTTTACCTTTCTTTTCAAGCCATTGTTGGAATTTCGTACATTCCTTCTTCATGTGTCCCTTTCTTTTACAAAAGAAACATCTTGCTTCTTTCTTGATATCAACTTGGGGTGGTATTTTACCTTTTCCCTGCTGATAAGCTTTTTGATTGGCTTGATGTTTGTCAGTTTTGTTCTTCCCTCGAGTGGTTACCATCAATGCACTCTCACCCAATTCCATTACTAGCCTCTCTTCTTCTTGAACACACATGGTCATTAATTCATTAATTGACCATTTATCCTTATGTGTATTGTATGAAATTTTAAATGGGCTATATTGAGGTGGAAGGGTGTTCAGAATATAGTGCACCAGGAAGGATTCTGACATATTAACCTCAAGTTTCTTAAGTTGAGCCGTAATATCTCGCATTTGCATTATGTGCTCACGCACACCCTTTATGTTGGTGAGTCTAAGGGATGAAAATTTCATTATAAGGGTGCTTGCTAGTGCCTTATCCGAAGTGATGAATTGTTCATCGATAGCCTTTAGCAAGTCTCGGACATTTTCATGCTGGTCAATAGAACCACGTATGCCAGCAGTTATCTTAGTTTTGATAAACATCACGCTGAGCCGATTGGATCGCTCCCATCGCTCATATAACGCGATCTCAGTTAGAGTGCTGGTATCAGTGACTATAGGTGGTTCGTCTTTTCTAATAGCATAATCAATATCCATCCACCCTAAATGGAGGAGAACCCTCTCCTTCCATATCTTATAGTTATCACCACTAAGTTCGGGAATATCACATCGAATATCAGAGAAATTAATAGTTTGAGAAACTGCATAAAATCAAACATGCTTATGTCAAAATTTGAAGCTTAATAGACTAAATTACATGTTTTACCAATGTGAAACATGCCAAAAATATGAATTTCATGACATAAAAATTGCCTGTGGGCTAAATTCTTAATTCAAATATATTCATATGGTCTTCATGATAAAACTATCAAATTATATTCCAATTCATAATCCCTGTGGGTAAATTATGAAAATAATCTGATATTTTATCCTGATTAATTATATTAAATATAATAAAAGATCCTGTGGGATAACAATTATTATACGAAATATAATCAGTCACAATATAATGTCTAATTACTTATGTGATCCTTATTTTAACTTTATACATAATTTTAATTAATTAAGGATGCTGTGGCTAATTCTTAATTAATTAAGATTATATGGATCACTAGACATTTTAAACATAAAAAATTTGCTCATAAACATAATTTAATATAACTAAATATGCATACATAATATGAGCATTTTTCCGACTAAAATTGTTGAAAATGATATTTCCTCATGATTTTCAACAAAATATATCAACAAGTTTCCAAGAAGAAACCAAAATCAAATCATTTTCATGGCATAAAAATGAAAACTTTTTCATATCAAGGCAGAGGTCATTCGGCTCTGATACCAAATGTAAGAAATTTTGATGAAGCCAACTTGTGTTTCTAAATCATTGTAATAGAAACACAATAAACTAATGCGGAAACGAAATAGCGTACCTCCAGCCATTGTCGCCAAGAATTTCTGCAGAGGTTTCTTCTTGAACTTTGGTTCTTCTCGGCTCAGAACTCTCACTTTAGATGGTGTAGGAAAGCCTTTCGCTTCAAAGAGATGATAGAGCCAAGGGACCAAAATCCTCATGTATATATAGATGTTCTCCCATCAAGAACATTTATCATCACCAAATCATAACGTTCAAGAATTAATTCAGATTTGTAACGTTTGGACCATAATGAAGAACTTTAATAATATTAAATATTTAATTTAATAATAACGGTTTCATGTTTAAAGAATAAAAAACTGAAATCATTTAAACCATAATTAATGAAGAAATTCATGATAATCAATTATGAATCTTAATGATAACAGTTATATTATTATTAAATTAGATATTTAATAATAACGGTTATAATTTGATGTCCACTTGTAATTTATCAAATTCAAAAATCATCCTTTATTTTTCATAACGCATGTAATCTCCTTCTTCATTGTATCTTTATTAAGTTAATATTCTTCTGTTAATAGAACACCTATATCCGGAGTCATCCATGACAGGGTCGACGTTTTATCCAGCTCAGATACTGTGAGTTGGGGGGGCCATTCTCATGCACTTTGAGGCAGGTAATATTATGTATATGCACATAGATGTAGATAGATAGTATTATGGTGTCCGCCGCCCCCCCCCCCCCCCCCCCCACCTCCCCCCCGCGGCGAATCTTCTTCTTCTTTGATTCCTTTTCCTTATAGTTCCAAGTGGTGAAAGGAATCCTACTTGGATTCCAAGTAGATTTGAGATCAGTGAATCCCACTCCTTTTTCTTTCGATGTCTTCATCTAATTACTAGCTAGATAACAACACTAGTCCTTGATCGCCCTCATCTTCTTCTTACCTCTTCCGATTTCTATACCTCAAGTTGACGATCCAATAAGCCCTAAGTTTCCGAGACACGACAACAACATGCACTTGCACCACAAAAGCTTAATCCATACACGATATACATCTCTATACCAGAATATGGAAACCTAAGCCGCAACAGCAACGCATGAGTATGCATGTATACAATGCAACTCCACGAACAACCCTATGTTGGGGAGTTAAGAAATTCATCAGATATTATTAATAATCAAAAGAATATATTGAAAAATCAATGCACGATTTAATGTAATTTGATGATAAGTTCCATCTACATCTATGAAGAAAAACTAATATTTTTTATCATATGAGATTAATCACAAGACTTTGAGTTATCCCTACTCAAGCATAATTTATTTGTAGACTCTCTCACGTAAATTTTAAAAAATTTATATTTTTTTCTCTCGCCCTAAGAGAGAAATCCAAAAGCACAAAAGTATTCCTTATATCTTATTCTCTCCCATCATAACAGAAATACATGAGATATTTATAGAAAATCCAAACCCTAATTACTAGGGTTTTCTTCCTTTGCGGAAACTCCTTATATTATGAAAACTATAAGAATCCTAGAATACTTGTCAATCCTAATAATTCCTCCCTTGATAAGTATTTTATCTATTTTTATATCTCCTAAAGAGAAAATAATTTTGTTTCATGCTCCTTTCAATCTTCGTTGCTAATCCTTGTTGAATTATTAATCATCGGATCTTTTTAACTCTAATATTATTTGTTAGAGTAAAAAAAACTCCACTAAAGATTCCAAAAAAATTACTATAACACTCCAATTAATTCCACGTAAGAAGTGAGCAAAATTAAAATTGACTTATAAAGGTTTAATAAGTATATTACTCTTAATTTCAACTTAAGTATTTTTGACCAGTAATCTGAGCCAAAAAAATTGATAGGTCAATTAGCTCATTAAATTTGCATCATTCCATTTAGTATCATAGTTATGACATTTATAGTTTTTTCTCTCTCTATAAACCCTACAGTAAGAAATCAAAATTACCAAAAATATTCTTCATATCGTTTCTTCTCTCACAAAAATATTAGAATATTAATAGAAAACCAAAACCTTTTTACCTTATCAATCCCAACACACTAGATGGCATCTTCTCTTCTTCTTTTCCTTTCCCTCCTTGTTTGCTTCGTCATCCTCCCCGCATTACTCGTCGTTGGCGGGGAAGCCATCAGCGGGCCTTGGGTCGTGTATCTTGATCTGCAGGCATTAACGGAGATCTCCATCGTCGTCATCAGGTCATGACTGCAACGACGGACAGGAGGCGAACTCCTCCGCGGCTGCCGCCGGGAACGCTGCGACCATCCTCTTCCTCTCTTTGGCACGTGCGGCTGCGCTGCTACATCCTCGTCTCTCAGTTGGCATGACCTACCTGCAGCTTCTTCGGCGGACCCCAAGTCTTGAAGAACGGCCTCATCCAGAGACTTGACATAGCAGTCCATCCCCTCCAAGAGATCATCCGGAACACGTAGCTGTTCGTCGGCGGGGTCATCCATGGCAGGCTCCAGGCTTTCTTCCAGCTTCAGGTACTGGACGAAGGCGTCGCATATCATGGTCGTTATGGGTAGGTAGCACTGTTATGGGCACAAGCAGATGTTTTGGGAGCAGCAAAAGATAAGAGAAAGTTCCGTATCTCTTCGATTCCTTTTTGAACTGTAATGTCCGAGTAGCGATGGGAATCCTGATGGAACTCAGTTCCTAAATAGTGTTGGAAGTCACCGTTAGCTGATGGAATTAGGAAGCCTATCTGATTCCGATTCAGTTTCAAAGTCGCCTCACACATTAATTCCGACAATGACTCCGTTCGTTTAGGAATCTAAATAATAATAATAATAATAATAATAATAATAATGATAAGAAAGAATTTTATAGATACCTTTTGTAATTTTGCAAATATCATTTACAACCTCTTTTTAACTAATGTTTGTTGGATTAATGTTAAAACCTCTCTAAATTGATTCATGAGTTCTCACTCCTATTTGAAAATGTTCATACGTGCACCTTATGATAATTACAATTACAGAGACATACATAACCAATATTCTGCCATAGCTTCCATACCAGTGAACATGAGAATAATTATGTAGTGCTTCCATGCAATTAATTTAATATTATTTGTATATCAATTTGCTGCCCGAAACCAATAGGATAGATAGTACATGATTTGTTAATTAAACTAAGAATGAAGATTAAATTTCCTTGGCCTATAAAGAGAGAGAATGCCTTAAAAAAAAAAGCTCATATTCAAAAGAACAAAATATGTAAACAAGTATGAAAAACTAGAGAGACAAGAAAAATAATGTGAAAAACAATAGCGACAACATAAAAAACATGATATACCACAAAATCCTTAAGAAAGACATCATTCGAAATATGAAACTAATTGATCTTCCACAATGATATGATAACAATTAAAATGCATGTATTTGATAGCTAACGAGAATTACTCGGTAACAAAAGGAAGAGCAACGAAGAGGAAAAGACAATTTGAAGATTCGTACATGTAAAAGAAAGATGCTAGGAAGAATTCGTTTCATCTTATTTCATGTTCTAATTAATTGATTTTCATCACTCATCAAGCCCCCCAAATGCATGCTAATGGTACCTGGAACTTTATCTGCCCAAAGTAAGCGAGGTGAGCTCTCTAGATGTAGATAAATCTACCTGCATTAGACTCCTTATTTCTCTTGATCGTTCCGGAGAAGATATCTGCCTAACATCATCACCACCTCCGCCATTGTTGGTCTATCTTCAATATTTTCTTGCACACATAAAAGACCTACCCGGATGAATCGCATCACTTCTATAGGAGGATCCAAGCCTTGAAGGGTATCATCAAGTATCTCCAGGGATCGATCTACCTTGTTTCCAAAGTCAATAAGCCTGTGAAGAACTCATTGCATGAAGAAATCGATCACTGTTTCGAAACACAGTATGAACATAAAAGTATTTGTTAGATACTTACATGTCCTATAAGGTCTATACCGTTATCACCTTCTATGGTCTCTATGTTTTTCTTACCGCTCAAGATTTCTAATACTAAAACACCAAAGCTGAAAACATCGGATTTGAAAGAAAAGATTCCATAGTTTGCATACTCAGGCGCCATGTATCCACTGCATGAGATTTAAAAGGTAGTATATGATCTATGATGGCAATTCGCCTTGCATATGTTCATTGTAATAGCATATTGATCATCGAAAACTTACATACTTCCCCTTCCCCTTGGTCTCCTAGTAGCCCTTTCTTGAACCTCATCTCGTTCAAAAATTCTTGTTATCCCAAAATCGAATATCTTTGGATTTAGTGACTCAACAAGGAGTATGTTGCTTGGCTTGAGATCCCGACCTTCATGTGGCAGTCTTGATGCAGGTATTGCAGCCCTCGAGCAATCCCCATAATAATATTGAGTCACTTAGGTCAGTTCAGTAATATACTCTTCCTTTTATCTGCTCCAAAATTTCAATTTTGCAAACATGAGAAGAGTAACATATGAATCCAACACAATCTACACCTGTTGAAGCAGACTAAAGAGAAATAATTGTAAGCTAGTATAAAGAGAAACAACAACTGTGACCAACAAAAATAAGCAGACTTCTTGAAATAGACCTTAGAATTGCTTTATTGATGATGATAATATTAACAAACACTATAAAATCCAAAGGTATATTTATTATTAAGAAGTTAAACTATAGTTAATGGTTAATATAGTTTCTATTAGAATTTGCCCCTATTGCACTGAATATACAGTGTTAATGCATTCTGCAATTTACAGTACATGAACACAGCATACAGATCTTTAATGCTAATGTAAGCTTAATGAGTATTCTTAGAGCAATCAATTGAGAAATTAGAAAATGCATGAAGTTAATCATTAATGAAATTCTTTTACCGGTAACAAATGTGATGATGGTCAATAAAGCAGGAGCAATTAGTGTTGCACATGTTGCGACAGCATCCAACAAACCATATATAAGAATGATAGGTAATAAAGTAAAATAATAGTGGTAGACCAAACCGTATACGAAGGTGTCTAAGCTCCTATTCTCTATATACTCCAACATCAGCATTCGTTCATTTCCTTAGATGCAGTGGCCAAGGAGACTGACAAAGATTTTTGTGTTGCAAATTGGAAATTAGAAAAAGTTTATTTTTGAAATCATCTCGGTCACGGATAAAACTATAAACGACGTATTTAATATAATATTCATTTATATCCGTGTCTTTCGATTTTGTTCATAGCATAATATATAAAGGGTTGACAGTAGACTTAGCCGTCTCATTTTCTTTGGTTTTGGTGGTTATCTTAGGTTTGCAAATAAAGATTATTTCATGTGAGCACTTGTGGAAATTTCGGTGACCATTATAGATCCTTTGTTATACGATCATTCAAAACTTTTGAAGTCTATTCGTAATTTGCATTGACTATGAAGTATTTACTAGAATGATTGCTTGTGGATCCCGAGTAAGACGCTTTCTCTAACACGTTTTCTTTTTTGTAGGTCCTAAGGGACCATAGGAGATTTCGATGAGGCTGACCTTTGCAGATGGATACGCAAGGGTGCCGCACGACTTAGGCAAAACCAGCTAAGTGCATGACACATAGAATCAGAGCGGGACAAGCACCCATAGAAACACTTGGAATGCAAACGTTGAAGACCTAGCAAGGCTACGTAGTGCAGTCATCATGTGCGACCATTTGGGGGAAACGAGCACGAAGATGTAGGAAAAATGAGTAGCTCAGAGAAGCGAGCATATAAGATTAGCATTTAGAGGAATGGCCAACCCTTTTCGTTAGAGGCACCGTAAAGATAAGTAAGTTGAGAAGAATACATAGCGCACAAAGATTGGTATGGCTGAGTTCGAGTTACGGTTCGACGTTGGCAACCATACTTGATGGTGCTCAAGGCAAGCTAGACGCTTGGTAAAGGATGAGACCATACAAGGTGGAATGGGTTGTTCAACGATCGAAAGAGTTATATAAAGCTAATAGAAGTGAGGGGAATTGCTAACTGAAAGAATTTGGTACTGATGCAAGGGCTTGTATGTGAATGATAGAATGTTTGTGACTATCCCAAGGCGATCGAAATTTGGCGCCATAGAGCATTGAAACTTATCTTTGGCATGAGAAGGATACGTCCATATGAGGCTGAAGTGTCAAGTGAGTTCAACATTTTGCTAGGCTTTAAGGGGTGCAGCAAGCGCTATATTGGCGAGGAGTCCAAATCTAACAAGTGCATTTGTGAGAGCAGAACAATGCATAGTTTGTTCAGCAAGGCGGAGTAGTCCAAGGGAATGATGGTCTTCGAAACTTCTAAAGGGAATGATGTAAAGAGAGAAGTTGCTCCAACGGGATAGATACCTTGGTGGGATAAGTCCCGGATCTCTAGAGGGAGAATCATGTGCAACAGATCAAATATATTGAGGAGGAGTACCTCAAGACAATAATCCCACAAAGCTCAACAGACTAAGCGAGTGACGAGGGGTTATCACATGATCTTGCATGAGGTAATATATTGATGGATGTATTGCGAGATCAAGTGGGGGAGCAACCCGAGATAACACAAAATAAAGGCACGAGGTACTTAATGGAGGGTTGACCCATGGAATGGTAGGCGCGAGAGCCACTATTAACTCAATGCAAATCGAGGAGCGGAGAAACTTAGGTATAATATGGTGAAGGACCCAAGCCATGATGAGAGTTAGAATAGACGATGGAACATGGAACGGAGGCATAAAGCTTTCCTTGGACAAAGGTCAAGGACATGAACTCTTGCAGAGGCAAAAGCGGGATCATGTCATTCCATGGGTCTCTCATTCTGATGGAGCGGACTCACCCTACATGGTGCTAAAGATGAAGGGAGTTTCTAGGCACATACACCTTATCTCGGAGAAGTATTTGACAGAGGAACCAAGATGACTCAACTTATGGAGGCGAAGTTGGGTTCAAAAGGTTTTGGCACGGGGCAAGAGGACGTGGAGACAACTACTCTTTGTTAGGAAATCTAGGATGACATCATATATGCAACGGAAGAATATAAAATAAAATCCTAAAATTCTCACAGAAAAATATTTCTTCTTGTCGTGCAAAAGTTGGTGCATAAAAACTCTCAAAATCGAAAAACTACACATAAGAGAATTACCTAGGGAGATCGTATATCCCTGAATTCCTACAGATCTATGAGATTATATGAAGGAGTTCAAATGCCCTCCTCTCTATCGGTGATCCATATGACAGAGGCTATGAAGACGCTCCTTAAATCACTGTCTAAAACTCTTCCTTGCGCACACCATATAATCAAGAAGGGGATACCCCTTCTTACTGTCCACATGCCCCAAATAGGGGCTGCAGTATGAGGAGGAGAGGGAGAGAGGAGAATATGAGGTGACAGCTAAAAAGAACCTAGCCCATGGCCCTTTGGATCCCTCCTATTTATAGAGGCCCCTTGTCAACTTAACCCTAATGGATCCTGTTATATTGGGTATAGATCTCCATCCAACTACCCAGGCCTCTTAGATTAGTAGATCTCTACCCAATAATATCTTATTAACTCTTATTTGATCCCATCCATAGGATCCAATAATTCATAAGCTTATTAGATATCCAATAAGATAGGGGTTCCAACGGATATCTCATATCCGAACCTCTACTCGTTGCAACACCTACCATATGTATGTGACCCTCTAGGCTCAATATCGAGCTAGTCGTAAGTTATACTTGTCATAACTTTTTTTGACTTAGTGAATTATTATCTTTATAATAATTCACTCGACTCATCGACTATGGATATACTATGCCACTATATCGCAGTCCATAGATGAAACAGGGGAATTTAATCTATTAGACTTATCTATCCTCAGTTACTATATATCTATAGTCTCTCATCCATCTAATACCCCAGAGACCGTATACCGGGTATGATGTTATCAGGCTCATACAATTTCTACTTGAGTCTCACTCTAATCGAATTCTCCCGAAGAACTCTTTCTCTCTCAATACGAATGACTCTGGCTAAGGATTTGTCTAAGCAAGAACATATGAGATATTCCTCTCAAGACACCAAAAGTAGATAATCCTCTATTAACACTCAATAGCCCTCGTAAGATTGGCTACCACTCCCGATGACCGGTTGTTCTAGATTTAGAACTTTCAGGCCTATAGGTTCGGTATCAAATATTGGAGTACTCATATAGGACATCCTTGGTGTCTCAAGTCTAAGGACCACATACACCACTAAGACTATAGAATCGTTGTCTGACAATAAGGCATCATCAACTATCTAGTATTCTGTGAGTGGATATATTAGTGAACTCATTCTCCAATGAGCACCTACACTATATCCCTAGTGTCCTCACATGAGCAGTTATGAGACCAACTACCTCCATCATATGGATGGATATATAGTATACTAGTCTGTCCGGTTATCTCGATGTCCTTCTCGAGTAACCTATGACCAAGATTATTTAGGGTCTGTGTTTAAAGACGAATTGGTCTCATTATTGTGAACTCATCACGATCCAATTCTCATTGCATAGATCCGCGGACATTACAATATATATTAATGCAACAAGCAATATAAAGTGATAAAATATCAAATAATATAATAAGTAAAAAGAGTGTGTGTCATGTCAAATGTGTCATCACTCACGTAATTGGCTTGCAGGGCACCTATGACTATCAATCTTACACTTGACTTAAAGTCAATCACCTATGTGTATGATCCCCATCAGACTCCTACGACGCTCAAAGACAATTTGAGATAATGACTTTATCAATGGATCTGTGGTATTATCTTGGGAGGGAATTCTTTCCACGGTTACATCTTCTCGGGCCACGATAACTTTGATTAGGTGGAACCTCCTTAGAACATTTTTTATGAGACCCGGGTTCCCTCATTTGAGCAATCGCCCTGTTGCTATCGCAATATAAGGGAATCAGGTCCTCATTGCCTAGCACAACTCCTAGATCTATGATGAACTTCTTCATCTAAACTTCCTTCTTTGTTGCCTCTACTGTAGTAATGTACCCTGCCTCTATGGTCGAGTCAATAGTAGTATCCTACTTGGAACTCTTTCAACAAACTACTCCATTCAGGGTATACACATACCCCGAATTCGACTTGTTATCATCGATATCGGATTGAAAGCTCGAGTCTGTATAGCCCTCAGCCTTGAGGCTACTACATCCATATATCAGTAAAAAATCCTTAGTCCTTCTCAAGTACTTAGGATATGCCTTACTATTTTCTAGTGCTCTAAGCTTGGATCCGTTTGATACTTGCTCGTGACACTCAAAGCATGCGTTATATCAGGCCTAATACATAGTATAACATATATGATAGATCCTATCGTTGAGGCATAATGTATCTTATCCATGTTCACCCTTTCTTTAGGAGTCTTTGGGGACATACTCCTAGAAAGCAATATCCCATGTCTCATCGGTACGAGACCTCTCTTGAAATTTTTCATGCCAAACCTTTTGACAATAGTGTCTATGTACCTAGATTGGGACAAGCCAAGCATTCTCTTGGATCTATCTCTATAGATCCGAATCCCCAGGATATAAGATGCTTCCCCTAATTCCTTCATGGAAAAGTATCTAGATAACGAAGCCTTTGCTGTAGATAACATTCCTATATCATTCCCAATAATCATGATGTCATTAAGATATAATACTAAGAAGGTGATAGCGGTCCCACTTACCTTCCTGTACACACAAGGCTCATCTTCGTATTTGTTAGGATCGGAGTGGCACTAAGAGGGGGGGGTGAATTAGTGTAGCGGTAAAGTGTGATAAACTTTTGACGATTTAAACACTTTCAGAAACTTCGTACGATAAAAGTAACGTTTTCATTTGAAACCGTTTCGATTGCATTTTAACTTGAAGAGATAAGTAAGACGGAGACAAAGCAGTAGAGGATTAAAGTGCAAATGGTTTGCAGTAATATAAATGACAATAAGTAAATGCAAACCAGAGATTACGACGATTTTATAATGGTTCGGTCAAATGACCTACATCCACTTGCAAGGCCCCTCTTCGATGAGGCTCCCACCTTCCACTAGCAAATCT
Source organism: Musa acuminata AAA Group (assembly GCF_036884655.1). Classification (NCBI taxonomy): domain Eukaryota; kingdom Viridiplantae; phylum Streptophyta; class Magnoliopsida; order Zingiberales; family Musaceae; genus Musa; species Musa acuminata. Next base: position 11,859,010 of record NC_088359.1, read on the forward strand.
CTTGAAAGAGAAAGGTAAATACCCCTCTTACAACTTTTACAAGCGGTTCACTCTCTTATAGATTTTCAGCAAGAAAGAAGGAGGTGAACACTAGCAAATTGAAAACAAGAAAGGCAAAGACTCTTCTAAGACTTTTCTCTCAATCACTTGCTGCACAAAAAGTTGTCTTATCAGCTGAGACTTGGGGGTATTTATAGGCCTTAAGAGGATTCAAATTTAGGCTCCAAAAATTTGAATTCTCTTATGTTCCCGATGCTGGCGGTGCCACCGCTCAGTGCTCGGGTGCTAGGCGGTGCAACCGCCCAGCCCAGGAGGTGTCACCGCCCAGGCCAATTCAGCTCACTGGTTGGGCTCCAAACTTGACCCAAACCAGTCCGAACTCGAGCCTAATTGGCCCCTACTTGGGTTATAGGATTAACACCTAATCCTAACCCTAATTAACGTACTAACTATGAATTTAAAGACATTTTCTAAGCTATTACAAAGTCCGTAAGTCAAGACTTCTTCCGGCGAGCTTCCGGTGAACTTCCGACGGTCTTCCGATAAACTCTCTGAAACCATTCTTCGGACTCCCGGCAAGCTCCTAGACTTCACGATTTGATCTTGGCAAGTTCCAACGAGCTTCTTCGGTAAGCTCCGATCTTTCTCGGTGAGCTCCGCGAACCTCCAACGAACCTTCCGGCGAGCTTCCGAAAAACCCTTCGGCAAGCTCCCTACTCATTCTCGACTAGTTCCGGCAGCATTCCCGACGAACCTTCGGACTTCCGTCGAACTCTTGAACTCCCAACGAATCCTTCGCGCTTGACTCCAGCACTTTGTTTCACTTTATGTCTTCATCGTTATCGTAGTTAATCCTGCACACACAAACCAAAACTCAACTCCGATCTAGACAATTATTACAACGTGAATTGACATTATGTTGCCCGGCACGTCATTGGTTGGCGCTTCGTCCGATTCTTCGGTGCATCGTCCTCTCTTACGGTTTGTTGCCCAATCGGCGGTTGACCTCCGCAACCCCGATATCCTTGGCGCAATTTCGCTCTCCTTGGCCCGATGCCCGACATCCGAAGCATTCAGCCATCCAATATCCTAACGTGATCTCTTCCGGCGCAACGTCAATTCCTCCTGCGTCAACTGTCTAAACCTGATCGAGTAGACCTGCATCGCTCAAAATGCAGTTTAAATCATAAACACATATCAAGTGGTTTCATCATCAAAATACGAGATTCAACAATCTCCCCCTTTTTTATGATGACAACCACTTGATGACGGAGTTAACCTTAACTCCCGGAGTTTAAACAAACTCCCCCTATCAATATGCCATATTGATAGAACCTTGAATTCAAACTGAATTCAAGTCATTGCAATATTCATCATGAATACTTGCAACACATCATCATGAACATATGCATAAACTTATGCATATCATGTCATCAACATACTTCTCCCCCTTTGTCATCAACAAAAAGGAGAAGTACAACTATTCTTTGTGTTTGTAATATAAGTTCAACTCATTGCATGAAAAACATAATATTAAGTTTTATCATCATGCAATTTTGAAGCTAGAAAATTTAGCAAGTAATGCATCATGCTTAGGACATTCAAGTTATCAAGTTTTAGATATGCAAGTTTTACAGCATACAAGATAGCACTTTTGGTAATGTTCAAGATAGTAAGTTCTACATCATGCAAGCTAGCAATATTGAGATGTTCAAGAAAGCAACTCTTGCTTCTTGAAATATGCAAATTTGTCAAGTTTTGCTAGATGTGCAAGTTAGCATTTTTGCCTCTTAAGATAGGAAAGATAGCACATTTGCTTCTTTTGAGATAGCAACTTTTTGCTTCTCTTTAGACTACAAGCTAGCAATTTTTACGATATGTAAGTTTCACAATATACAAGCTAGCAAAAATTTCGAAAGCAAATGCAAGATAGCTTTCTTGTGTAAGCTCATAATTCTTGCTTCCTATTGCAATGTGCAAGTTGCAAGTTTTGCTTCTTGAGATAGGCAAGATAGCACTTTTACAATTTTTGTTTCTTAAGATAGGCAAGCTTGTGATGTTCAAAATAACAAGCTCTTTCTTCTAGAAGTGCCATTTTTGCTTTCTTTGCAAAATGTAAGCTAGCAAAATGTTTGAAAAAGTGATCAAGTTTTGCAACATACAAGCTAGCAAAAATGCCAAATTAGCAAGAGATAATGTTTTACATGAGGCAAGCAAACAATTTGGCAAATGTTACATTTGCATCTTCTATTTTGAGAAGTGCAATTTTTGCTTTCATCTTGAATTGTGCAAGCTAGTTAGTTTGCCTCTTTTCATGATGTCCACGCTAGAAATTCTTGCTCCCCCTTTGTCATTGTCAAAAAGAAGGGAAGACCCTTATATCAATTTTCATATTATGACAAAGGTAAGTATCATTCTTATTTGTGCATCATTATATATTCAAATTAAAACATACACAATTTCAATAACCTTATTTTTCATGCATGATACCAAAAAATAAATCAATCATCATTAATAAGCATATCATACATGATACTCAAACATTAAAATTTTCAAGCATTTATCAACATGTTGATCATGATACCAAACATTCATCATTTAAAGCATTCATGATACACATCATATGCAATAAATACATCATGTACATCATTATCATAAGTATTGCATACATCATTTTAACTTTATGAATATTTCATCATTGCATGCATCATACCAAAACATTTCAAGTCATGCAAGCCATGAATACAAAGAAATCATGTCATGAAGGATAAAATCATTTGAATACCAAAAGACATGATTCATATAGTAAATATCTTTTTTAAATAAAATATCAAGAAAAATCATAGGAGTACAAAGAAGAGATCTTGTTTTAAAAGAAAAATCAAGTAATAACTCCAAGAACTCACAAGGAAAAATCATGATTCATTTAGAAAATCTCCTCTCAAGAGAATATCAAGTAAAATCATAGAAGATCGATTAATGAAAAATTTTGATTTATAATAAAATCTCATGTATCGAATGTCGAGAAATCAAAATGATGATTTATATAAAAAAAATATCACAAGTTATATTCAAGAGAAAAATCATCATTCATTTTCAACTTATTCAATTTGTCACATCAATATTTCTTAGATATGCATGATACCAAAACATGGTTTTAAATCTTTAACATATAACATGCATAAATTGAAAGGAGAAGGGAAGAATTCAAACGTACAAATATTTCAACCATCTCATAAACAAATGTAAGACCAAGTCATGAATCCAAAATTCCATGAATCAAAATGATCATCAAAGGTAATCTCATGTTATTCCAAGAAATCAATATCATGATTTTGATAAAACTCATTTCAAATTTAAATCATCAAAATCATCAAAATATCAACATTACTTTCAAGAGATTCAAAATGGTATACATAGATTTATCATAATAAACATCAAGATCAATAGGATAGAGAAAAATAATTTTTCAAGGAAAAAAATATTTTCCTCTTTTTAGTTGTTTCAATTCATATGATTTTATTTCACTTATACCAAATAAAAACATGTATAATGTTTAAAACCGAAAGTGTAAGATTTATTACAACAAAGATTAATAAGACACTTTCATTATGATAAAAATCAATAATCCATAAATCACAAGATTCATATGCATAATTTTGAAATTTATTAAGCATGATCATTATGCATGATACTAAAACATGGTTTCAAAATGTTTAATATTTTCATTACATCATTATGCAATGGTTTCATTGAACATAATTTTGAATGATTCTTATAGATAACTAAAACTTCTTTAGTTTTAATTTATGTGATTGACTTTATATTAGCATGCTTAAGTTTTGTTCTTATGTCAAAAACATACATCATGTTTGAAAACCAAAGACAAGGTTTAAAAAAAATATCATCAAGCCTTCCATATAAAAACCATGCATCATCATTGAAAGTTAATATGGAAATAATCAAAATACACATTCTTGCTTCTCAAGCACATATATATGATTATTTAAATCTAACATTTTATTCTATTAACATAAAACATACAATTTTCAAGAAAAATAATTATTCAAAAGAAAAGAGAAAATGCATCATGGAAAACATCAAGTAATTTCAAAATAATTCAAGAGAGTTGAGTTACTTACCTTGTAGTCGAAGCTCGTCAAAGCCCAATTCGTCGTTTCATTTTTGGAAGTTCTTGATTCATCCTTGGGTGCCTTCCTTTTCTTTGGTCTCTTCCTCCATTCAAGTTCATTGTTTATTTTAGATTTTTGTTTAATGTACTTATTAAGAGTTAGTGTTCGAAGTTCAAGTTCATCATTGTCCTCATCACTTGAGTCATCGCTCAAGTGGGATTCATTTGTCCGGAGTTCCAAATCCTTCCTATTCTTTGGAAGGTGGTTCAAGTGTTCATTGTGTTCATCATGTGCATTACGCACCATTTCATATGTCATCAATGAGCCAATAAGTTCTTCAAGTGAAAAAATATTTAAATCTTTTGTTTCTTGTATTGCCGTTACTTTTGATTCCCAAGCTTTAGAAAGTGATCGTAAAACTTTACTAACAAGTTCAAAATTCGAGAAACATTTGCCAAGAGCTTGTAAACCATTGACGACATCCATAAAACGGGTGTACATGTCGACAATGGTTTCGCTCGGCTTCATTTGAAAAAGCTCGAAATCATGCATTAAAATGTTCACTTTCGAGTCTTTGACTCTACTAGTTCCCTCGTGCGTGATTTCAAGTGTTCGCCAAATATCAAAAGCCGTTTCGTATGTAGAAATCCGATTGAACTCATTTTTGTCCAAAGCGCAAAATAAGGCATTCATAGCCTTTGCGTTTAAAGAAAAATACATCTTCTCCAAATCCGACCATTCGTTCATCGGTTTAGAGGGAAGTTGAAAGCCGTTTTCAATGATATTCCATAAATCTAAATTCATAGAAATCAAGAAAACTCTCATTCGAGTTTTCCAATAAGTGTAGTCCAATCCGTTAAACAACGGTGGACGAACAACCGAAAAGCCCTCTTGAAAGCCATGAAGAGCCATTTCTCTCGGGTGTAAATCCGAAATGAGAAATACCGGGCTCTGATACTAATTGTTAGGATCGGAGTGGCACTAAGAGGGAATTAGTGCAGCGGTAAAGTGTGATAAACTTTTGACGATTTAAACACTTTCGGAAACTTCGTACGATAAAAGTAACGTTTTCATTTGAAACCGTTTCGATTGCGTTTTAACTTGAAGAGATAAGTAAGATGGAGACAAAGCAGTATTGCATTAAAGTGCAAATGGTTTACAGTAATATAAATGACAATAAGTAAATGCAAACCAGAGATTACGCCGATTTTACAATGGTTCGGTCAAATGACCGACATCCACTTGCGAGGCCCCTCTTCGATGAGGCTCCCTCCTTCCACTAGCAAATCTCTTGAAAGGGAAAGGTAAATACCCCTCTTATAACTTTTACAAGCGGTTCACTCTCTTACAGATTTTCAGCAAGAAAGAAGGAGGTGAACACTAGCAAATTGAAAATAAGAAAGGCAAAGACTCTTCTAAGACTTTTCTCTCAATCACTTGCTGCACAAAAAGTTGTCTTCTCAGCTGAGACTTGGGGGGTATTTATAGGCCTCAAGAGGATTCAAATTTGGGCTCCAAAAATTTGAATTCTCTTATGTTCCCGATGCTGGCGGTGCAACCGCCCAGCCCAAGAGGTGTCACCGCCCAGCTCTCGGGTGCTGGGCGGTGCCACTGCCCAGCCTAGGCGGTGCCACCACCTAGGCCAATTCAGCTCACTGGTTGGGCTCCAAACTTGGCCTAAACCAGTCCGAACTCGGGCCCAATTGGCCCATACTTGGGTTATAGGATTAACACTTAATCCTAACCCTAATTAACGTGCTAACTATGAATTTAAAGATATTTTCTAAGCTATTACAAAGTCCGTAAGTCAAGACTTCTTCCGGCGAGCTTCCGACGAACTTCCGACGGTCTTCCGATAAACTCTCGGAAACCATTCTGCGGACTCCCGGCAAGCTCCTAGACTTCACGATTTGATCTTGGCAAGTTCCAACGAGCTTCTTCGGTAAGCTCCGATCTTTCTCGGTGAGCTCCGCGAACTTCCAACGAACCTTCCGGCGAGCTTCCGAAAAACCCTTCGGCAAGCTCCCTACTCATTCTCGGCTAGTTCCGGCAGCATTCCCAATGAACCTTCGGACTTCCGTCGAACTCTCGAACTCCCAACGAATCCTTCGCGCTTGACTCCAGCACTTTGTTTCGCTTTATGTCTTCATCGTTATCGTAGTTAATCCTGCACACAAACCAAAACTCAACTCCGATCTAGACAATTATTACAACGCGAATTGACATTCTGTTGCCCGGCACGTCATTGGTTGGCGCTTCGTCCGATTCTTCGGTGCATCGTCCTCTCTTACGGCTTGTTGCCTAATCGACGGTTGACCTCCGCAACCCCGATATCCTTGGCGCAATTTCGCTCTCCTTGGCCTGATGCCCGACATCCGAAGCATTCAGCCATCCAATATCCTGACATGATCTCTTCCGGCGCAACGTCAATTCCTCCTGCGTCAACTGTCTAAACCTGATCGAGTAGACCTGCATCACTCAAAATGCAGTTTAAATCATAAACACATATCAAGTGGTTTCATCATCAAAATACGAGATTCAACAGTATTAAGGAAATCATAAGATCTAATCGCCTTATCAAATCTTATGTTCCAATTTTGGAAAGCTTGCTTCAGTCCATAAATGGATATAAGTAACCTACATACCTTATCTAGGTTGTCCTTGGACACGAATCTCTTAGGTTGTATAATATACACCTCCTCCTCGAGATTGCAATTAAGGAACATGGTTTTCACATCCATCTATCAGTTCTCATAATCATAATATGCTGCAATAGCTAACAGACGGGTGAGAAGGTTTCGTCATAGTCAACACCTTACCTTTGATGATACCCCTTAGCCACTATCCTAGCTTTATAGGTCTCTACCTTTCCATTTACTTCGATCTTCTTCTTGAAGATCCACTTGCAACCAATAAGTACAATACCCTCGGGTGCATCAACTAGGTTCCAAACCTTGTTGGATTACATGGAATCCATCTAAGAATTCATGGCTTCTTACTACTTCCCGGATTCTATACTCGTAATAGCCTCCTCGTAGGTCTAAGGATCAATATCTTTAATATTCTCTCCTCTAATATGTCCCACATATCTCTTAGGAGGATGAGATACTCTACCGAACCTACATAAAGTTGGAACTTGTGTTTTAGGTACATGAGCGAACTCGGGCTGTGGAGTGGTGCTTGAGCTAGGTTCTCTAATCTCGCTCAACACTTTCACGCTCCCACTATCTCCACCAAGAATGTATTCCTTCTCAAGGAATACCGCTCTCTTGGCTACAAAGACTTTTTGATCCTCTAGGTGATAGAAATAATATCCATAAGTTTCCTTGGGGTATCCCACAAACTTACACCGCTCCGTCCTAGATTTCAACTTATAGAGGTTATGCCTTTTAATGTGGGCAGGGCAGCCACAAATCTTAACAACCTTAAGATCATGCTTCTTCCCTTTCCATATCTCATATGGTATAGATACTACCGACTTAGTTGGAACTCTGTTCAGAAAGTAAGTTACGGTTTCTATGGCGTATCCCTAGAATGAGATTGGTAGGTCGACGAAGCTCATCATGGATTGCACCGTATCTAACGGTGTATGATTCCTCCTTTCAGATACACCATTGAGTTGAGGTGTTATAAGGAGGTGTCCATTCATGGTTCATGAGAAATTAGGTGAACTCTGTACTCAAGTACTCACCTCCTTGATCTGATCGAAGAGTCTTAATACTCTTTCTAGTCTGGTTCTCCACTTCATTCTTATACTCTTTGAATTTCTCGAAGACCTCGGACTTATACTTCATCAAGTACACATATCTATACATTGAGAGATCATCGGTAAAGATAATGAAGTAGGAGTAACCACCTATGGTATGAGTTGGTATGAGACCACATACATCATTATGTATGAGTTCTAGTGGCTCAATGACTCTCTCTCTAGTTCCACTAAATGGAGAGTTGGTCAGTTTTCCACGAAGGCAAAAGTTGTAAGTTGCATATGACTCATAATCGAATGGATTTATATATTCATTCTTAAGTAACTTTTGAATCCTTCTCTCACGAATGTGACCTAACCTACAATGCCACAAATATACATTGTTCACCTCATCTCGTTTCCTTTTGGACACACTTACATTCATGATATGTGGAGCAGTGTTTAGCATAAACAAACCACTATGCAATGTTCCTCTCGTGATGATCCTATCATCTAATAATATTGAACAACTATTGTTCTCAAAAACTAATTTAAATATATTAATTATCAAACACGAAATAAAAATAATATTTTTGATAATAGAAGGAACAAAATAGCATGTATCCAATGTAATAATAGCTCCACCAAGTAGATGTAGGGTAACTTTGCCAATAGCTACTGTAGCAACTTTTGTTCCACTGCCCAATCTCCTAGATCTTGTTAGAACCTGTAATGAATTACAGATGTGATATGCACTCCCGGTATCTAATACCCATGTGTTATCGTAAGAGTCTGACAAATGGAGACTGATCATGAATGTACCTGAAGCTTCTCCAAGCTTTTGTTTCGCCCTCTCTGTAATGTACTCTTTGTAGTTCATTTTCTAGTGCCCATCTTTGTCGTAGTGGAAGCATTGGCCTTTGTCCTTTGTCAGGTCCTTCTTAGCAACTTTTGTTTTATCTTGTCTACCCTTGCCTTTGCCCTTCTTAAAGAACTTTTCTGCCTTCCTTTTCTTTATGGTCTCACCAATTAGAGAACTGACTTCTCTTTCTTGATAGTACTCCCTACCTCCCTCAACATATTGAGGAGATTAGGAAGATTCACCTCAAGTTTGTTCATATTAAAATTCATTATGAACTATGAAAAGGAATCTGGTAGAGACTGAAGCACAAGATCCACACATAGGTTATCCTTTAGGACCATTCCTAGACCGGTGAGTTTCTCAATTCACTCAATCATCCTTAGGACATAGTTCTAAACTTATATCCCCTCAATCATTGTAATGCGGAAGAGGCTATTGGATATCTCATATCGTTGAGTTCTTCCCTATTCCTCAAACAGTTTACGAACATGTAGGAGAATAGATCTGGCATCTATCTTTTCATGCTGTCTTTGTAACTCGGGAATCATGGAGCCTAATATGTAATACTAAGCAAGAGTGGAGTCATCTATGTACTTCATGTAGCAAATGATCTTATCATGGCTTACCCCTTTATTGGGTGTAGAGATCACTGTATCAAGGACGTACGCGATTTTCTCTATCGTGAGAATGATTCTCAGGTTGCGGATCCAATTCATATAGTTTGGACCAATGAGGCGGTTGACATCAAGTATGCCACGTATGAGATTTGAAAGCGATATTTTTGAAAATAAACATATGGCAAAAATAAATACCATGCAGACTTTACAAAAGATAAACAACTAAGATATGATCTTCTATCTAATTCTACTCCCACTATTTTCTTGTGAAACATACAACTCCCTCTAGTATGTAAATCGGAGATCTTCGACGGATCTCTAGTGGGGATCGAGATCTAATCGACATTTCAATGTAACCTTGAGACACTCGACCAATTACGCTAAGCCCAAAAGATAGACAACTCTTGTCGATCATAACTCCTTGTGACTCATGTCCTTTTTAGCCTTCGAACCATCATGGTCTCGAGAGACTCGATCAAACATGATGTCTAGTTAAGTCATCACTATCATTACAAAATGAGTTTGATTCGATGATATACCCTCAAGGGACTCGGCCAAGTATACTATGTCCTCAAGTCACAAGTGACATCTCTATGTCGTAGGTAAGATCTCGAATCACAATATAGGTGAGCCTCAAGGGACTCGACCAACTCAACCTATATCAGGAATCGATTTTTATCTATAATGATGGAAGGCCACGTGGGTCAATCTAATTGCCTCATGTTTACCGACTTAATATTATCGAGAGATGAGATTTTGTTTCGGTCTCCTAATATAACGTGTCACACATATACATATTTAATATATATCTACATCGCATGCAAATATATATACATATCTAGTAGGTGTATAAATAATCACACATCACATAAGCAATCACACCAGATGATCATGGACCACACCCTAATGTGATCAAGCCCGAGCCAATGGGCCCAATCACTCACATCAATATCTATGTGTGTAGTAGTACATCTCAATACCCTATGATCATCCATCTCGTCTATTGAATCTCAGATTTTCATAATGAAACTAACTGATAAGTGTTTATGATTTGATCTGCGTTTTAAGTGATGCAGGATGCTTCGATCAGGGAAAGATAATTAAAGCATGAAGAGTCATATTGGGCCGGAGGAAAACATGTTAGAAGATTGGACATCGGGCCGGAGGATCGGTCGACGTATCGACAGAAGGCTTTGGGCCATGGATTCGAGCATCGGGCCAAGAAGAGCAAATATTACGCCAAGGATATTGGAGTTGCAGAGGTCAACTAGCTGATTGGGCAATAGTTCACAAGAGAGGACGATGCGCCGAAGAATCAGACGAAGCGTCGATGGACCAATGACATTCCGGACGACATGATTCATGCTTAGTAATAATTGTCTAGATTGAAGTGTGTTTTTGTGTGTGCAGGATTAACTATGATAGCAAGGCATAAAGCAAAATGAAGTCCTGGAGTCAAGAACATGAGTTTGTTGGGAGTTCGAGAGTTCGTCGGAAGTCCAGACGTTCGTCAGAAGTTCTACCAAAACCAATTGAGAAGTTCAGGAGCTTGCCAAAGAAGCTCATCAGAACTTGCCAAGAAGATTGTCGTGAAGTCCAGGAGCTTGCTGGGAGACTACCGGAACATTACCGAGAGATCGTCGGAAGTTCACCGGAAGATCGCCGGAAGAAACCAGACTTATCTTGCTTAGATTATGTCTTAGGAATCATAGTTAGCACATAATTGGAGTTGAGATTAGGAGGTAATCCCATCAACTCTCTTAGGGGCCAACTGGGCTTGAACTTGGGTTGGTTTGGGCCAGATTCAAGGCCCAACCAGGGTGCTGAAACCCTGATTAGCGATGGCATCACCAAGGCCGGTGGTGGCACAACCTGGGGAATATCACCCTAGGTATTATGGGTGGTGGTACCACCCAGGCTGGGCAATGGTACCACCGACAGTAATGCTGCCAATGGTGGTACCGCCCAATGGCAGATCCTATGGCGGTAGTACCGCCCAGGAATGGCGGTGGTACCGCCAATACCTAGGAAACCTGGGATGAGACCTTTTTAGGCTCCAAGTTTGAATCAACTTGAAGCCTATAAATATCTCTCTCATCCCTAGTTAAATAACACACAACTAAGAGCAAAAAAGAAAGAAAACTTTATTGCAATTGTGTGGGAAACTCCTCTCAAAGTTCTAAGTGTTAGAATAGTTTGAGAGAGGAGTAAATGGGGGTATAAGGGTTATCTCTTAAACCCGGTAAAAGGAGAATCGAGTTGTAAAATGTGGTTGGTCTTTGCCTATTGAAGGAAGACCGATAGTGGATGCCGGTGGCCTCGACGGAGGAGGAATTGGGAGTGGATGTAGGTCACAACAACCGAACCACTATAGACTTGGTTTGCATTTACTTTGAGCAATTTACTTTTATAGCAAACTGCCTCTACTCCTTATTGTGCTTTTACTACACCTATGCTCTTTCATACGCTTTCAAGCTATCTTTACGAATTAGTTTCAATGTATGAAAGATTTACGAAACGAAGAATTTTTTGAAACCGATGATTTTACCGTTGCACCAATTAACACCCCCCCCCTCCCACTCCCCCTCTTAGTACCGACTCGTTCCAACAGTTAGTATCAGAGCCTCGTATTTCTCATTTGGTTTAACACCTAAGAGATATAACTCTTTTTGGCTTTCAAGAGGGTCACTCTCTCATTCGTCCTCCCTTTTTCAATAGGATGAACTACACATATTGGAAAACTCAAATGAGAGTTTTCTTGCTTTCTTTGGATTTGAACTTATGGAACATTATTAAAAATGATTTTTGAATGTCTTCTCTTCCAATGAACCAATGGAATGATTTGGAGAAGAAAACTTTTTCTTTAAACCACTCACGAAGGCACAAGTAGATTAAAAGTTTTGAAGGTCAATCTTTTAATGCATGATTTTAAACTATTTCGAATGAAGCCGAGCGAAACCATTGTTGACATGTACACTCATTGTATGGATGTCATCAATGGTTTAAAAGCTCTTAGCAAATGCTTTTCTAATTTTGAACTCGTTAACAAGATTTTACGATCGCTTTCTAAAAATTGGGATTCGAAAATAGCGGCTATTCAAAAATAAAAAAAATTTGAATACTTTTTTGATCGAAGAACTTATCGGGTCTTTAATGACCTATGAAATAATATGTAATGCACATGAAGAACTTGAGAACCACCTTTCAAAGAACATGAAAGATTTTGGACTAAGAACAATTGAAGACCACTTGAGTATAAGCTCAAGTGATGGTGAACTTGAACTCCTCACTATGAAATTTAAAAAGTTCATGAAACAAAAATTAAAGAACAAAAAGAACTCAACTACTTGCTTTGAATGCAAGAAGAAGAATGTGACTTTGGATGAATCGAGCTCCTCTGAAGATAAGGAGAAAATCAACAAAGGCGAAGTGACAAACTACGCCTTAACGGCTTTCTACAATGAGGTAAACAACTCAAATGAAACTCTCTTAGTTTACTTTAAAATTACTTTGTTCTTCATGAGTTGTTTTTAATTTAGTTTAAAAAAATTATATAAATTTCTTTTTGAAAATTACATGTTTAATAATGTAATGAAAATAAAAAAAATTGGGATTATGCTTATCTTTCTAGTAATTTTGAAAATGATCATGAAAATTGTATGTTTTATGATAAATGAACAAATATGTTAGATTTAAATCTAATGATAATCCTATGTATATTTTTCAAGAAGAAATAATATGTATCTTGATGATTTTTGATTTTGATTGAAACCATGCTTGATGTCTTAATGAAAATGTTAAGAGATTTGATATCATGCTTAATGTGAAATTATACATGACGATTTTTGTGATTCATGGCTTATTGATCTTTGTCGCAATGAAAATTATTTTTTGGATTATAAACAAGATGAACGGTTTTTATGACAAAACTTATTTTTCGATCCTAAATGTTGATGGATGTTTTTATTTGGCATAAATGAAAAAGGAATGCTTCTATCAAATCAATCTTATGAATTGAAACACTAAAAAGAAGAAATCTTTCTCCTTGACAAATTTCTCTACGTTATCGACTTTTAAAAAAGGAGAGACTAATGAACCTATCTTTTCTTTAGAATCTCTTGAAAATGATTTTGATTTGATGATTTGAATTTGAATGGGCTTTATCTTGATTTTTTGGAATTACTTGAGATTTTTTTTAATCAAGATCTCTTCTTTGTACTCCTACGATTTTTCTTGGTATTTTACTAAAGAAGAGATTTTCTATGTGAATCATAATATTTTATATGCATGAATTGAGGTCTTGTTCTCCTACAAGATTAAATGAATTTTATCTATATCATGATCTCTTAAGAGTTCTTTTCGTTAATTATTTAAGAGGAGATTTGTTAAAATGGATCATGGTTTCTCTTGATTTCTCAAATTTTAGACTAGTTCTTTCATTGTTTATGATTGAAATAATGATTGAAACATTGATGATATAAATGTATGAAATACTCATGATATTGTTTTGATGCTCTAAAATGATATAAATTTGCTAGCTTATGAGTATCATGTATGATTTGATGATTGATTTATTTTTAGTATCATGCATAGAGTAAGGATGATATGTGAAGTTTTAAAATTGTGCATGTTGTAAATTGAAACTATAATGACGCACAAACATATTGAAATAATGATTGAAACATTGATGTAATTATGAATGATGATTTGATATTATGCATGCAATATTTCAACTTATGAAAATGATGCATGCAATGATAAAATATTCATGATGAAAAATTATTTTGATATTCATAACTTGATTTTTCATCTTTGTTATTCATCCTTTGTCAAGATTTGAAAATTGTTGTAAAGGAAAAAAGCGATACAAAATTGTATTCTTCCCTTCTTTTTGATAATGACAAAGGGGGAGATAGCTAGCTTGCATAAATTAAGAAGATGCAAAAACTTGTTTGCTTGCTTACACATCTAACGAGAAGATGCAAACGTACTTCATGTAGCTTACTTCATGTAAAACATTATATCTTGCTAGCTTGTTATCTTGCATTATTTATCAAAAACTTGCTAGCCTTCGTACATCAAAGAGAAGGAACACTTGCCAAATTGCTAGCTTGAATGTTGTAAAATAATTTAAAATTTGCTAGCTTGCACTTTGCAAAAGGAAACAAAAATGACACTTCTCAAAAGAGAAGAAAGAGCTTGTTATCTTGAACATCACTATCTTACCAATCTCAAGAAGCAAAACTAGCAACTTGCACATTGCAATAGAAAGCAAGAATCGCTAGCTTACAAACTTCAACAAGAAAGTAATCTTGCATTTGCTTTCAAAATTTTTGCTAGCTTATATATTGTAAACTTGCTATCTTACTACCTTGTATATCTAAAACTTGATAGCTTGCATGATGTAGCACTTGCTAAATTTTCAAGCTTACAAATTGCATGATGATAAATGCAATGATTTAAACTTATATCTCAAACACTTGATAGTTGGAACTTCTCCTTTTTGTTGATGATAAAGGGGGAGAAGTATGATCATGTTATGCATGATGACGTGTTGTAAATATTCATGATGAAATTTGCAATGGCTTGAATTCAGCTTGAATTCAAGGTTCTATCAATATGGCATATTGATAGGGGGAATTAATGTTAACTCCATCATCAATTGGTTGTCATCATAAAAAAGAGGGAGATTGTTGAATCTCGAATTTTGACGATAAAACCAATTAATAAGTGTTTATGATTTGATCTGCGTTTTGAGTGACGCTGGATGCTTCGATCAGGGAAATACAATTAAAGCATGAAGAATCATGTTGGGCCAGAGGAAAACATTTTAGAAGATTGGACGTCGGGCCGGAGGATCGGTCGACGTATCGACAAAAGGCTTCGGGCAATGGATTTGGGCATCGGGCCAAGAAGAGCAGATATTGTGCCAAGGATATCGGAGTTACGGAGGTCAACTGGCCAATTGGGCAATAGGCCGCAAGAGAGGACGATGCGCCGAAGATTCAGACGAAGCATCAATGGATCAATGACATGTCGGACGACATGATTCATGCTTAGTAATAATTGTCTAGATCGAAGTATATTTTTGTATATGCAGGATTAACTACGATAGCAAGGCATAAAGCAAAATGATGTCCTAGAGTCAAGAACGGGATTTCGTTGGGAGTTCGAGATGTTAGGACCCTTTTTCTGAGCTTTTGAAAAATGTTTATTGAGTCGGTTTGGTTCAGTTAGAGTCAAGTAGAGGTTTATTTAATATTTATTTATTATTAGAGTTCAAGTCCTGATGGACTCTGGTTGGAACTCTATAAATAAGGATGTAACTGCTTCTTTTCAGTTATCTATGAAAAATACTATTATGTCTTTTGACAAACCCTAGGAGGCCGATCCCCTCGAAGCGATCAAGGAGGGCCGATCCCCTCAAAGTGATCATCCCTTTCTTTTCTTCTTTTTTTAGGATAAGACTTTAGGGCCTTATCATTTGGTATTAGAGCGGTGATCCTTAGCATTCTCGCTGCCGTAGCTATTAAAAAAAAACAAAAAAAAAAGAAAGATAGAAAGAAAGAAAGAAAGAAAGAAAGAAAGAAAGAAAGAGAGAAGAAGAAGCAGTAACCGCAGCCATGCACCCCTGCTTCCCCTACTTCTGGCCATCCCACCCGCCGCCCGTCGTTGCTCTCCGGCCAGCAACCGACTCTGCCCCACTTCTGGCTAGAGTCCACCGCCACCTCCCATCCGAGCCACCATCACTGCCAGGAGATAACGCTGCCAGCATCCCACTCCACCGCAGCCCTGCTCCTCTTCTCCACCGCTGCTGCAGGGCAACTCCTTCTCCATTGCCACCGCTGCTTCCCGGCCAATCGATTACCGCCGCTCGCCTCCCAGCCGCAACCCTAGCACTGCCCCCCCCGCGCCCCACACACCCCCCCCCCCCGGGTCACAACCGCAGTTGCCGGTTGCCGCAGCCCCTAGTTGCAAAGGTTGCAGAAACAAAGCCACGACCCTCGCTGCCTCCTTCTCCATCGCCACCGTTGCGCTCCGGCCAGCAACCACCGCTGCTGCCAACCACCGCAGCCTTCACCTCAACCCCCTCGCTCTGCACCATTGTTGCAGCCCCCTTGCTCTGCATCATTGTCGCAGCCGCCGGTTGCCACCATTGCAGCCTCAACCCCGACCGCTTCAACGCCACCTCCCTCTTGTTCTGCCTTCGCTGCTGTAGTTGTCGATTGCCATCACCGTAGCCTCAACCCAGCTGCTCGGCGATTGCTTCCTTGGGTCACAGCATTCGCAACCGTCACCTTTCAGCCTTGGCGCTCTCATCTCACGTAGTGACAAAAACACAGGGCAGCAACTCTTCCTCCATCGCAGCCACCGCATCGGCGAGCCCTTGCTGACGCTGCCCCCAACTACACCACCATCGCTACCTCTTAGCCCTCAGCAACAACGATCCCTTCACGTAGCGACTGTAACAATCATCATTGCCTCGCACGCAGTGAATGCAACTACATCCCCACATCCTTGTAGCAACCCTTCATTCCAATAGAGCAACCACCAACTGCATCACAACAACAACACTAAGTAGGGCAGTGATTTATGCCCTAGTCTTGAAACCAGAAACAGGAGTTGAGATTACAGATTTGCAGTCTTACAAAATGGCCACCGATAACTTAATGAAAGCACAAATGGAAGCATTGGAAATCAGAATTGAGAACTGGCTATAAGAAACACTTAATGATTTTAGAAAAAGCTTATTGGAGAGCCTCAGCAAATTTCAACAAGATGGGAGCTCAAGTTCTACGTTGCACAGATCTGGAAATACTGGAAAAGGGCCCCAAGATTGTGACACAATCTGCTCATACATGAAGGTGGATGGACAGCTCACCAAAATTTGTCAGACTTCTATAGTGTTGGAATATCAAAGTAGGTTTAAAAGATTGTCAAATCAAGCTAGAGATTGGTCGGAACGACAACTTCTGGATACATTTATTGAAGGGCTTATTCCAAAGATCTGGTGTGAAGTTAAGACTCGTCAACCCCGTACTATGATAGTTGCGATCTCATTCGCACATCTACATGAGAAAACAATCAACAGGGAAAATCATGGAAATAGAAGTTGTTGAATCTCGTATTTTGATGATGAAACCAATTGATAATTATGTTTATGTTTAACTGCATTTTGAGTGATGCAGGTCTACTCGATCAGGATTAGACAATTAAGCCAGGAGGAATTGACGTTGCGCCGGAGGAGATCACGTTAGGATATTGGATGGCAGAAGGCTTCGGACATCGGGCATCGGGCCAAGAGCATAATTGCGCCAAGGATATCAGCGTTGCGGAGGTCAACCGCCGATTGGGCAACAAGCCGCAAGAGAGGACGATGCACCGAAGAATCGGACGAAGCGCCAACCAATGACGTGCTGGGCAACAGAATGTCAATTCGCTTTATAATAATTGTCTAGATCGGAGTAGAGTTTTTGCTTGTGTGTGCAGGATTAACTACGATAACGATGAAGACATAAAGCAAAACAAAGTGTCGGAGTCAAGCACGAAGGATTCATTGCGAGTTCGAGAGTTCGACGGAAGTCCGAAGGTTCGTCGGGAATGCTGCCGGAACTAGCCAAGAATGAGTAGGGAGCTTGCCGAAGGGTTTTTCGGAAGCTCGCCGGAAGGTTCGTTGGAAGTTCACGGAGCTCGCCGAGAAAGATCGGAGCTTGCCGAAGAAGCTCATCGGAACTCGCCAAGATCAAATCATGAAGTCTAGGAGCTTGCCGGGAGTCTGCAGAATGGTTTCCGAGAGTTTATCGGAAGACCGCCAGAAGCTCGCTGGAAGAAGTCTTGACTTACGGACTTTGTAATAGCTTAGAAAATGTCTTTAAATTCGTAGTTAACATATTAATTAGGATTAGGATTCGATATTAATCCTATAACCCAAGTAGGGGCCAATTGGGCCCGAGTTCGGACTGGTTTGGGCCAAGTTTGGAGCCCAACCAGTGAGCTGAATTGGCCTAGGCGGTGGCACCTCCCAGCACTGTCAATGTCTGATAGTGACAGGCGGTGGAACCCAAAGAGAATTCAAATTTTGGAGCCCAAATTTGAATCCTCTTGAGGCCTATAAATACCCCTCAAATCTCAGCTGAGATCACAACTTTTTGAGCAGCAATTGTTTGAGAGAAAGGTCTTAGAAAAGTCTTTGCTAGTCTTGTTTTCAATTTGCTAGTGTTCACCTCCTTCTTTCTTGTTGAAAATCTGTAAGCGAGTGAACCGCTTGTAAAAAGTTGTAAGAGGGGTATTTGCCCTTCCATTACAAGAGATTTGCTAGTGGAAGGTGGGAGCCTCATCGAAGAGGGGCCTCGCAAGTGGATGTAGGTCATTTGACCGAACCACTATAAAATCGACGTGATCTCTGGTTTGCATTTACTTATTGTCATTTACATTACTGCAAACCATTTGCACTTTAACGCTCTACTTCTTTGTCTCAGTCTTACTTATCTCTTCAAGTTAAAACGCAATCGAAACAGTTTCAAACGAAAACGTTACTTTTATCGTACGAAGTTTCCGAAAGTGTTTAAATCGTCAAAAGTTTATCACACTTTACCGCTGCACTAATTCACCCCCCCCTCTTAGTGCCGCTCCAATCCTAACAATTGCTATCGGAGCCCGGTATTTCTCATTTCGGATTTACACTTGAGAGAAATGGCTCTTCATGGCTTTCAAGAGGTCTTATCTGTTGTTCGTCCACCGTTGTTTAACGGATTGGACTACACTTATTGGAAAACTCGAATGAGAGTTTTCTTGATTTCAATGAATTTGGATTTATGGAATATCGTTGAAAATGATTTTCAACTTCCCTCTAAACCGATGAATGAATGATCGGATTTGGAGAAGAAATATTTTTCTTTAAATGCAAAGGCTATGAATGCATTATTTTGCGCTTTGGACAAAAATGAGTTCAATCGGATTTCTACGTGCGAAACGACTTTCGATATTTGGCGAGCACTTGAAATCACGCACGAGGGAACTAGTAGAGTCAAAGACTCGAAAGTTAACATTTTATTACATGATTTTGAGCTTTTTCAAATGCAACCAAGCGAGACTATAGGTGACATGTACACCCGTTTCACGGATGTCGTCAATAATCTAAGAGTTCTTGGTAAATCTTTTTCGAATTTTGATCTCGTAAGCAAGATATTAAGATCCCTTCCAAAAAGGTGGGACTCTAAAATAACCGCAATACAAGAAACAAAAGATTTAAATATTTTTCCACTTGAAGAACTAATTGGTTTGTTGATGACATATGAAATGGTGCGCAATGCACATGATGAACACAATGAACACTTGAACCACCTTCCAAAGAACTGGAAGGATTTGGAACCCCGGACAAATGAATACCACTTGAGCAATGACTCAAGTGATGAGGACAATGTTGAACTTGAACTTCGAACACTAAATCTTAATAAGTTTATTAAACAAAAATCTAAAATAAACAATGAACTTGAATGGAGGGAGAGGCCAAAGAAGAGGAAGACAACCAAGGATGAATCAAGAACTTCCAAAGGTGAAACAGAGAATTGGGCTTTGACGGGCTTCGACTGCAAGGTAAGTAACTCAACTCTCTTGAATTATTTTGAAATTACTTGATGTTTTCCATGATGCATTTTCTCTTTTCTTTTGAATAATTATTTTTCTTGAAAATTGTATGTTTTATGTTAATAGAATAAAATGTTAGATTTAAATAATCATATATATGTGCTTGAGAAGCAAGAATGTGTATTTTGATGATTTCCATATTAACTTTCAATGATGATGCATGGTTTTTATATGGAAGGCTTGATGATATTTTTTTTAAACCTTGTCTTTGGTTTTCAAACATGATATATATTTTTGACATAAGAACAAAACTTTAGCATGCTAATATAAAGTCAATCACATAAATTAAAACTAAAGAAGTTTTAGTTACCTATAAGAATCATTCAAAATTATGTTCAATGAAACCATTGCATAATGATGTAATGAAAATATTAAACATTTTGAAACCATGTTTTAGTGTCATGCATAATGATCATGCTTAATAAATTTCAAAATTATGCATATGAATCTTGTGATTTATGGATGACTGATTTTTACCATAATGAAAGTGCCTTATTAATCTTTGTTGAAATAAATCTTACACTTTCAGTTTTAAACATTATACATGTTTTTATTTGGTATAAGTGAAATAAAATCATATGAATTGAAACAACTAAAAAGAGGAAAATATTTTTTCCTTGAAAAATTATTTTTCTCTATCCTATTGATCTTGATGTTTATTATGATAAATCTATGTATACCATTTTGAATCTCTTGAAAGTAATGTTGATATTTTGATGATTTTGATGATTTAAATTTGAAATGAGTTTTATCAAAATCATGATATTGATTTCTTGGAATAACATGAGATTACCTTTGATGATCATTTTGATTCATGGAATTTTGGATTCATGACTTGGTCTTACATTTGTTTATGAGATGGTTGAAATCTTTGTACGTTTGAATTCTTCCCTTCTCCTTTCAATTTATGCATGTTATATGTTAAAGATTTAAAACCATGTTTTGGTATCATGCATATCTAAGAAATATTGATGTGACAAATTGAATAAGTTGAAAATGAATGATGATTTTTCTCTTGAATATAACTTGTGATATTTTTTATATAAATCATCATTTTGATTTCTCGACATTCGATACATGAGATTTTATTATAAATCAAAATTTCTCATTAATCGATCTTCTACGATTTTACTTGATATTCTCTTGAGAGGAGATTTTCTAAATGAATCATGATTTTTCCTTGCGAGTTCTTGGAGTTATTACTTGATTTTTCTTTTAAAACAAGATCTCTTCTTTGTACTCCTATGATTTTTCTTGATATTTTATTTAAAGAAGATATTTACTATATAAATCATGTCTTTTGGTATTCAAATGATTTTATCCTTCATGACATGATTTCTTTGTATTTATGGCTTGCATGGCTTGAAATGTTTTGGTATAATGCATGCAATGATGAAATATTCATAAAGTTAAAATGATGTATGCAATACTTATGATAATGATGTACATGATGTATTTATTGCATATGATGTGTATCATGAATGCTTTAAATGATGAATGTTTGGTATCATGATCAACATGTTGATAAATGCTTAAAAATTTTAATGTTTGAGTATCATGTATGATATGCTTATTAATGATGATTGATTTATTTTTCGGTATCGTGCATGAAAAATAAGGTTATTGAAATTTTATATATTTTAATTCGAATATATAATGATGCACAAATAAGAATGATACTTACCTTTGTCATAATATGAAAATTGATATAAGGGTCTTCCCTTCTTTTTGACAATGACAAAGGGGGAGCAAGAATTTCTAGCGTGGACATCATGAAAAGAGGCAAACTAACTAGCTTGCACAATTCAAGATGAAAGCAAAAATTGCACTTCTCAAAAGAGAAGATGCAAATGTAACATTTGCCAAATTGTTTGCTTGCCTCATGTAAAACATTATCTCTTGCTAGTTTGGCATTTTTGCTAGCTTGTATGTTGCAAAACTTGATCACTTTTTCAAACATTTTGCTAGCTTACACTTTGCAAAGAAAGCAAAAATGACACTTCTAGAAGAAAGAGCTTGTTATTTTGAACATCAGAAGCTTGCCTATCTTAAGAAACAAAAATTGCAAAAGTGCTATCTTGCCTATCTCAAGAAGCAAAACTTGCAACTTGTACATTGCAATAGGAAACAAGAATTATGAGCTTACACAAGAAAGCTATCTTGCATTTGCTTTCGAAATTTTTGCTAGCTTGTATATTGTGAAACTTACATATCGTAAAAATTGCTAGCTTGTAGTCTAAAGAGAAGCAAAAAGTTGCTATCTCAAAAGAAGCAAATGTACTATCTTGCCTATCTTAAGAGGCAAAAATGCTAACTTGCACATCTAGCAAAACTTGACAAATTTGCATATTTCAAGAAGCAAGAGTTACTTTCTTGAACATCTCAATATTGCTAGCTTGCATGATATAGAACTTGTTATCTTGAACATTACCAAAAGTGCTATCTTGTATGCTGTAAAACTTGCATATCTAAAACTTGATAGCTTGAATGTCTTAAGCATGATGCATTACTTGCTAAATTTTCTAGCTTCAAAACTGCATGATGATAAAACTTAATATTATTTTTTTCATGCAATGAGTTGAACTTATATTACAAATACAAAGAATAGTTGTACTTCTCCTTTTTGTTGATGACAAATGGGGAGAAGTATGTTGATGACATGATATGCATAAGTCTATGCATGAGTTCATAATGACGTGTTGCAAGTATTCATGATGAATATTGCAATGACTTGAATTCAGTTTGAATTCAAGGTTCTATCAATATGGCATATTGATAGGGGGAGTTTGTTTAAACTCCGGGAGTCAAGTTTAACTCCGTCATCAATTGGTTGTCATCATCAAAAAGGGAGAGATTGTTGAATCTCGTATTTTGATGATGAAACCAATTGATAATTATGTTTATGTTTAACTGCATTTTGAGTGATGCAGGTCTACTCGATCAGGATTAGACAATTAAGGCAGGAGGAATTGACGTTGCGCCGGAGGAGATCACGTTAGGATATTGGATGGCAGAAGGCTTCGGACGTCGGGCATCGGGCTAAGAGCAGAATTGCGCCAAGGATATCGGCATTGCGGAGGTCAACCGCCGATTGGGCAACAAGCCGCAAGAGAGGACGATGCGCCGAAGAATCGGACGAAGCGCCAACCAATGACGTGCCGGGCAACAGAATGTCAATTCGCTTTATAATAATTGTCTAGATCGGAGTGGAGTTTTTGCTTGTGTGTGCAGGATTAACTACGATAATGACGAAGACATAAAGCAAAACAAAGTGTCAGAGTCAAGCATGAAGGATTCATTGCGAGTTCGAGAGTTCGACGGAAGTCCGAAGGTTCGTCGGGAATGCTGCCGGAACTAGCCAAGAATGAGTAGGGAGCTTGCCGAAGGGTTTTTCGGAAGCTCGTCGGAAGGTTCGTTGGAAGTTCGCGGAGCTCGCCGTGAAAGATTGGAGCTTGCCGAAGAAGCTTATCGGAACTCGCCAAGATCAAATCGTGAAGTCTAGGAGCTTGCCGGGAGTCCGCAGAATGGTTTCCGAGAGTTTATCGGAAGACCGCCGGAAGTTCGCCGGAAGCTCGCTGGAAGAAGTCTTGACTTACGGACTTTGTAATAGCTTAGAAAATGTCTTTAAATTTGTAGTTAGCATGTTAATTAGGATTAGGATTAGGTATTAATCCTATAACCCAAGTAGGGGCCAATTAGGCCCGAGTTCGGACTGGTTTGGGCCAAGTTTGGAGCCCAAGGCGGTGGCACCGCCCAGCACCCGAGAGTTGGGCGGTGGCACCGCCCAGCACTATCAATGTCTGACAGTGACAGGCGGTGGCACCGCCACTGACAGGCGGTGGCACCGCCAGCATTGGGAACCCAAAGAGAATTCAAAATTTGGAGCCCAAATTTGAATCCTCTTGAGGCCTATAAATACCCCTCAAATCTCAGCTGAGATCACAACTTTTTGAGCAGCAATTGTTTGAGAGAAAGGTCTTAGAAAAGTCTTTGCTAGTCTTGTTTTCAATTTGCTAGTGTTCACCTCCTTCTTTCTTGCTGGAAATCTGTAAGAGAGTGAACCGCTTGTAAAAAGTTGTAAGAGGGGTATTTGCCCTTCCATTTCAAGAGATTTGCTAGTGGAAGGTGGGAGCCTCATCGAAGAGGGGCCTCGCAAGTGGATGTAGGTCATTTGACCGAACCACTATAAAATCGGCATGATCTCTGGTTTGCATTTACTTATTGTCATTTACATTACTGCAAACCATTTGCACTTTAATGCTCTACTTCTTTGTCTCCGTCTTACTTATCTCTTCAAGTTAAAATGCAATCGAAATAGTTTCAAACGAAAACGTTACTTTTATCGTACGAAGTTTCCGAAAGTGTTTAAATCGTCAAAAGTTTATCACACTTTACCGCTGCACTAATTCACCCCCCCCTCTTAGTGCCGCTCCGATCCTAACAGAAGTGACAACCACTAGATGATCAGTAAGCCACCCACCATATCTATTCCCAACCAAAGCCTTGACACCCGAGGACTAACCCTAGAAGAACTCAAGAAAAATTCAGCAAAGGGTTTGTACTATGATGAAAAGTGGAGTATGGAGCACCAATGTAAACAAGGGCAACATATGATGATTGAGCCAATTGGAGAGGAACCGAAAGTAGAAGAGTTGGACTCCGATCATGAAGTTATAAATTCTAATGAAGACGTTGAACCTATCGTACATACAATGCATACAGTAGCCGACTACTCTAACCTGCAAACTATAGAAGTTGCTGGAACTCTAGAGCATCAGCCTATTATAGTTTTGATTGATACTAGTAGCACTAACAATTTTATGGACAGTGAGACTGTTGACCGATTGGCCCACCACATTGAAGACTATGATAGATTCAAAGTAAAGATCATTGATAGATGGATTTTCACTTGTGATAACAAAGGTTCAAAGATAAAATTGATTATACAGGGCTAGAAGTTTCATGCAACGATTACTACACTGAAAGACCGACCTGTTGCTTACACTATCAAAAAGTGGAGACCATACTTACTTGATCAACGGGTTGTGATGCATTGTAGATAGTCTATGGCTAAAGTGTTAAAAGAGAAGCTCCCCAAGATTGATGCTGCTCAGCCTTGAGGACAAGGCTGATTTGAAGAGGGAGGAATTATTAGGACCATTTTTCTAAGCTTTTGAATAATGTTTATTGAGTCTGTTTAGTCCAGTTGTTTATTGAGTCGGTTTAGTTCAATTAGAGTCAATTAGAGGTTTATTTAATATTTATTTATTATTAGAGTTCAAGTCTTGATGGACTCTGGGTGAAACTCTATAAATAAGAATGTAACTGCTTCTTTTCAGTTATCTATGAAAAATACTATTCTGTCTTTTGACAAACCCTAGGAGGCCGATCCCCTCGAAGCGATCAAGGAGGCTGATCCCCTCGAAGTGATCATCCCTTTCTCTTCTTCTTTTTTTGCGATAAGACTTCAGGGTCTTATCACAAGAGTTCATCGGAAGTCCGGACGTTCATCGAAAGTTCTGCCTGAACCAACCGAGAAGTCCATAAGCTTGCCAAAGAAGCTCGTCAGAACTCGTCAAGAAGATCGTCATGAAGTCTAGGAGCTTGCAGGGAGACCATCGGAACATTGCCGAGAGATCATCGGAAGTTCGCCGGAAGATTGCCAGAAGAAATCAGACTTTTCTTGCTTAGATTATATCTTAGGAATCATAGTTATCATATAATTGAAGTTGAGATTGGGAGGTAATCCCATCAACTCTGTTAGGGGCCAATTGGGCCCGAACTTAGGCTAGTTTGGGCAGGATTTAAGGCCCAACCAGGGTGCTGAAACCCTGGCCGGTGATGTCACCACCAGGGTCGACGATGGCACCGCTTAGGGAATAGCACCCCAAGTATTCTGGGCAGTCGTACTGCCAAGGCTGGTCGGTGGCACCATTGGCAGTAATGTTGCCAACGGTGGCACCATTGGCAGTAATGTTGCCAACGGTGGTACCGCCCCTGTCAGGCGGTGGTGCCACCCAGAGGTAGATTCTGTGATGGTAGTACCGCCCAAGAACGACGGTGGTACCGCTAGTAACTAGAAAACCTGGGATGAGACCTTTTTAGGTTCTAAGTTTGTATCAACTTGAAGCCTATAAATACCCCTCTCTCCCCGGTTAAATAACACACAATTGAGAGCAAAAAAGAAAGAAAACTCTATTGCAATTGTTGTTGAATCTCGGATTTTGATGATGAAACTAATTGATTGTGTTTAGATGTTTAACTGCATTTTGAGTGATGCAGGTCTACTCGATCAGGATTAGACAGTTAACGCAGGAGGAATTGACATTGCGCCGGAGGAGATCACGTTAGGATATTGGATGGCAGAAGGCTTTGGACGTTGGGCATCGGGCCAAGAGCGAAATTGCGCCAAGGATATCGGGGTTGCGGAGGTCAACCGTCGATTGGGCAACAAGCCACAAGAGAGGACGATGCGCCGAAGAATCGGACGAAGTGCCAACCAATGACGTGCCGGGCAATAGAATGTCAATTCGCTTTGTAATAATTGTCTAGATCGGAGTAGAGTTTTGGCTTGAGTGTGCAGGATTAACTATGATAACGACGAAGACATAAAGCGAAACAAAGTGTCGGAGTCAAGCGCGAAGGATTTGTTGTGAGTTCGAGAGTTTGACGAAAGTCCGAAGGTTCGTTGGGAATGCTGCCGGAACTAGCCGAGAATGAGTAGGGAGCTTGCCGAAGGGTTTTTCGGAAGCTCGCCGGAAGGTTCGTTGGAAGTTCGCGGAGCTCGCCGAGAAAGATCAGAGCTTGCCGAAGAAGCTCATTGGAACTCGCCAAGATCAAATCGTGAAGTCTAGGAGCTTGCTGGGAGTCCGTAGAATGGTTTCCGAGAGTTCGTCGGAAGACCGTCGGAAGTTCGCCAGAAGCTCGCCGGAAAAAGTCTTGACTTGCGGACTTTGTAATAGCTTAGAAAATGTCTTTAAATTCATAGTTAGCACGTTAATTAGGGTTAGGATTAGGTGTTAATCCTATAACTCAAGTAGGGGCCAATTGGGCTCGAGTTCGGACTGGTTTAGGCCAAGTTTGGAGCCCAACCAGTGAGCTGAAATATTGTAGGCGGTGGCACCGCCTAGAACCTGAGAACCAAGCAATGGCACCGCTGGACTGAGCGGTGGCACTGCCCAGCACCCGAGAGGTCCGGCGGTGGCACCGCCAGTACACTGTCAGTGTCTGACACTGATAGGCAGTGGCACCGCCAGCATCGGGAACCAAAGAGAATTCAAATTTTGGAGCCCAAATTTGAATCCTCTTGAGGCCTATAAATACCCCTCAATTCTCAGCTGAGATAACAACCTTTGAGAAGCAAGAGATTGAGATAAAAGTCTTAGCAAAGTCTTTAGCAAGTTTTTGTTTTTAATTGCTTGAGTGTTCACCTCCTTCTTTCTCTTTGAAAATTTGTAAGAGAGTGAACCACTTGTAAAAGGTTATAAGAGGGGTATTTTTCCTTCCCCTTCAAAGTTATTTGCTAGTGGAAGTTGGGAGCCTCATCGAAGAAGGCTTCGCAAGTGGATGTAGGTTGCATGACCGAACCACTATAAATCGGTTTGCGTTTATCTTATTGTCATTTATATTACTGCAAACCATCTTTACTTTGATGCTCTACTTCTTTGTCTCCATCTTACGTATGCCTTCAAGTTAAAATGCAATCGAAACGGTTTCAAACGAAACGTTGCTTTTATCGTACGAAGTTTCCGAAAGTGTTTAAATCGTCGAAAGTTTATCGTACTTTACCGCTGCACTAATTCACTGCCCCCCTCTTAGTGCCGCTCCGATCCTAACAATTGGTATCGGAGCTCGGTATTTCTCATTTCGGATTTACACCCGAGAGAAATGGTTCTTCATGGCTTTCAAGAGGGCTTATCGGTTGTTCGTCCACCGTTGTTTAATGGATTGGACTACACTTATTGGAAAACTCGAATGAGAGTTTTCTTGATTTCTATGAATTTGGATTTATGGAATATCATTGAAAACAGTTTTCAACTTCCCTCTAAACCGATAAACGAATGGTCAGATTTGGAGAAGAAGTATTTTTCTTTAAACGCAAAGGCTATGAATGCCTTATTTTGCGCTTTGGACATAAATGAGTTCAATCGGATTTCTACGTGTGAAACGGCTTTTGATATTTGGCGAACACTTGAAATCACGCACGAGGGAACTAGTAGAGTCAAAGACTCGAAAGTTAACATTTTATTGCATGATTTTGAGCTTTTTCGAATGCAACCAAGCGAGACTATAGGCGACATGTACACCCGTTTCATGGATGTCGTCAATAATCTAAGAGTTCTTGGTAAATCTTTTTCAAATTTTGATCTCGTAAGCAAGATCTTAAGATCCCTTCCAAAAAGGTGGGATCCTAAAATAATCGCAATACAAGAAACAAAAGATTTAAATATTTTTTCACTTGAAGAACTAATTGGTTCGTTGATGACATATGAAATGGTGCACAATACACATGATGAACATGATGAACAAAATCACCTTCCAAAGAACAAGAAGGATTTGGAACTCCGGACAAATGAATACCACTTGAGCAATGACTCAAGTGATGAGGACAATGATGAACTTGAACTTCGAACACTAAATCTTAATAAGTTCATTAAATAAAAATCTAAAATAAACAATGAACTTGAACGGAGGAAGAGGCCAAAGAAGATGAAGGCAACCAAGGATGAATCTATTAGGATCAAGAGCACTAAGAGGGGGGGGTGAATTAGTGCAGCGGAAAACTTTCAACGATTAAAAAGGTGTTCGTACGATAAAAGCGATTTCGGTAGAAAAGCCGATTCATAAATCTCTTTAACTTGTAATCAAGCGAGATGTAGTTAAAGGAAATCTATGAAGGCAGTTTGCAGTTATGATGAAAGTTAAAATGTAAGCGCAAACTGAAATATGATGTTCGTACGATAAAACTGATTTACGTCTAAATGCCGATTCAAAAAATACTAAACTTTAAAACATGATCGTAAATGTGCAGAAGGCAGTAAGCTATTGAGGAGGTTTGTAGTAAGGATAAGATGCTCAAAGTAAATGCAAACCGAGATTTAGAGTGGTTCAGTCAATCTTGACCTACATCCACTTTTGGCTTCCTCCTCCGACGAGGTCACCGACGTCCACTTGAGGCCTTCCTTCAATAGGCGAAGGCCAACCACCCTTTTACAGTTTCACTCCTTTTGACGGGCTTAGGAGACAACCCTTACAGAATTTTCTTTCCTCTCTTATCAGATTAGAACTTGGAAGAAAAGAGGAAGAAGAACTTTCAATTCATACAACACTTTTGAACTCTAAAAATCACAAAGTAAAATCAGAATTTCGGTGGTTTCTAGGTGCCCTTTCAGTACTGAAAGGGTGGGGTATTTATAGGCCCTAACCCAGTTTGAATTTCGAGCTCAAAACTTTCAATTCCCAGAATTTCGGGATCTGGCGGTTGCACCTCCTGACTGAGGCGGTTGCACCGTCGGGCAGAGCTCGAAGACTAAGCCTCTAGGCGGTGTCACCTTCTGTCAGGGGCGGTTGCACCTCCTGCCAGAGCTCGAAGATCGAGCTCAGGAGGTGCCACCGCCTAACTGAGGCGGTTGCACCTCCTGCCAGAGCTCGAAGACCGAGCTCAGGCGGTGCCACCGCCTGACTAAGGCGGTTCAACTGCCTAGCAGAAATCAGGGTCCGAATGGGTTGATCCATTCGGCCCAATTTGGGTTTTTCAGGGGCCCAATTGCCCCAAGATTAAGTTAATGGGATCACCTCCCATTTCCAACTTAATCATTGTGCTAACTACAAAATTTCCTAAGACATTTACTGCAACTTGCTCCTGTGCGTCAATCGCTTCTTCCGGCGAACTTCCGTCGATCATCCGATGAACGCTCGGTGATGCTCTTGCGGACTTCCAGCAAACTCCTGGACTTGCGATGATCCACTTGGTGAGTTCCGACGAGCTTCTTTAGCAAGCTCATGGACTTCTCGGATTTGTTCCCGCAGAACCTCCGACGACTGTCCGAACTTCCGTCGGACTCTCGAACTCCCAACGTGATCATTGTCTTGATTCCAGCGTAACTCCTGCTGCATATCTTACTTTAATCGTAGTTAATCCTGCACACTTATCTCAACATATAGATTAGATAACAAATGACAATTGATTTCATCATCAAAATCCGAGATTCAACAATCTCCCCCTTTTTGATGATGACAATCAATTGATAATGGAGTTAACCTTAACTCCCCCTGTCTATATGTCATACTTGAGATAAGTCATTCTTGAATTCAAAACCTTTAAATTCAAGAGACATATTGATAAGTTAAAATCATTTAAACTTATCAATACTCCCATCTTGATTCCCATCATGATGTTTCTCTCTGAAGATGATGTCAAGACTTGACATTCATTTTCAAATTTTACATTATAAGTTTGAATGATGGTAATAGTAGCAATTCATCATATTGTAAGATGTCAACATGTAAAACTACGAAGTAAGATTTTGATATCATGACATGATGCACACATTTCAAATGTTTTAGCAATTATTGCATTTCATCACATGGTAAGATATCAATACGTAAAGTTACGATGCAAGTTTTTTGTTTAATATCTTGACACGATACAAACAAGGCATAGCATAGCATTAATACTCATATATTTCTCCCCCTTTGTCATCAACAAAAAGTGTGGTAATTGTGATACCAGGAGAATAATATAAGCAAATTTTGAGCATAAGTGTGATAATTGTTCATACCTTTACTAGGTTCATGTTATTTTCCAATAGTGAGTGATAGGAAATCAATTATACAAGCATGTAAAGGAAAGCATGATATGTAGATCGCTTTGAGTACTTCTTCCTTTTTATTTGTTATAATCTTTTTACATGAAGGAGGAAGGCTATTTGTGAGTTTACTTTGAGTGAAGTTAAAATCGATGAGAGATTAAATCATGCTTCATTTTTACAAGGATCAAGATATGTATGTGAAACAAATCTTTGCAAGTAAAAACACTATCATCCATATTTCAAGATGGAATTTATAAGCAGGAATCATTTCATCAAATCCATTTCAGAAAAATATTTTTCATATAATAAGTGTATGAGAAAATCCGATTGTTAGGATACCATTTGTTAAGCGAATCCGAAAATGAAATTAACACTTTCATGCAGTCGGACAAGACTATGCTATAGATTTTCAAATATAATCATGAAGACAAAACATGCTTATTGTTATGGAAATTTTTGTATTCAACACATAATTTCCAACATGTTATTTAGGCATGTAATGGCAATCAAGTGATTTGATCATTCAATAAAGTCCGAAAAATAATTTTAACTAGTTTATGTATTCGGACACATCAACATTCCTAATTCTCTTCTTATGAAATCAAATTGTTCTTCACTTAGAGGTTTTGTAAAAATATCAGCTAGTTGATGTTTAATATTATGGCAATATAATAACATGATGCATCAATTGCATTGGTATATCATTTTCTCAAATCATATTTATCATGGAAACCAAGGCACAAGGTTTTCAAGGTGGTTATAAAAATATTTAGTTTCAATGTAAAATCCGACAGTGAGTAATGAGATTAAACAATGAGTGATGTTTGTAACTCTGCTCATAAATAAATACATCAGGTAACCATATCAAAGATCAAGGCACAAGGCATTGTGATCATGGTGAGTAACATAACGAGTTTACAATACACATATAAGCTCATTCAGGAGGTGAAAAATTAAAATGCCTAAATAAAGAGTCAAATTGTCGATGAATTTGCTGTAGCTCAGATAGGATTTGATCTTGTCGATGTTCAAGCCGTTCTTGTCTTTGTTCAAATCGGTCCATTCGAATCCCAATATCTTCGACAGATGATGCAGGAGCTTGCTCAAATGAATGTGTTTCCTCAAAGGGACAGATCGAAGGAGATTGAGTACCCCTAAAGACTGGTGTTTCCGGTTCTGGTTCAGGTTGAGGGGGATCGGTTCTTCTAGGCATTCTAACCCAGTTACCATTTCTATAAACACATCTCAATCGGTGAAGTAGATTTTTATTTATTATGCTAAACCTATCTACTTTTATTACTTCTTCGTCGGATGGTATTGGAATATCGTAAGCTTTTAGTATTCTAGTTATTATACCACCATATGGAAGCATCATATCTTTTTTAGATAGTTCTAACATGTTTTGTTGGATAAGATAACCAAGACAGATGTCATGTCCTTTCAAGATCCAATACATAGTTCCTAATTCTATTTGGCTTACTTCATCATGAAGGTATTGTTTAGGGAGAATGATGCTAGTTCGGATATGATGAAGTACCTTAGTATTTACTGGTAATAGATGTTCACAACTTTTAGGAACAATCGCTAAATTGGGATTGGCGAAAATTGTTCCTAAGGCTTCAACATATGTTGTCCCAACACTTTCATCATCCCATGATCCTCTAAAGTAAAGTCATCTATTTTTTATGGGAATGCCTATCATGTCGCAAATGAGTTTATCCATAATGGAGATGTGTTGTCCTAAGAGATAGGTAGACATTCTTTCTTCTTCATCTACTTGTATATTGTTGTAAAACAATCTAACAAGTCTTGGATAAATGGGTTCATTAATTTGTAAAATAAGGAGTAGATCTAGGTTTGCAAACCATTGGATTGTCTCTAAGTCTCTTAGTTCATCTAAATCTATATGTTTTCCCTTATTGACACTTCTAAATTCGAAAGAGGAAAACTTTTTAACATGATATTTTGAATCGAAAAGGGTAAGATCAAAGTCTTCCACTAATCTCCTCTTCCCTTTGTCCCTTGATGATCTTCTAGACCTCATAACTACTGCTGTTTAGGAGGATAGTAATGAGCAAGAGTAAATGAATCAAAAACAAATTTTAAGGGCTTCTTAGAGAATACCTTAGTGAGATCTTCAAGAGAAGGAGAGATTGTTGATCTTTTGCTTCGAAATGAGGAGTATTTGGGATGCTGTGAGGGGAGAAATGGAGGTGGAGAAGCTTTGGAAGAGTAAAGAGGGGAAGGGAGTGAGTTGGGGTCGGTTCCACCGCTTGCCCTAGCTCGGGTTAAAAGGGGGTAGGATTGCGGGCGGTTGCACCGCTGGCTAGGGTGATGCAACCGCTTGCAATACGTGATAGCCGGAGGTGCTACCTCCGGTTGGGGCGGTGCAACCGCTGCAGGCAGTGAGCATGGTTCTGACTGCTGTGTGGTCTGATTTGAATGTTTTTGACTTTGAGATGAATTTTTATTTGTGGAGCAATCAACTTTACTTACGTAATTACGTAAGAATTTTCATTTTAAGATAAGAACTTTTGCACGATCAAGATAGATCTTTTGACGTGCATACTCTCAATGTCGTACACATGTTTGTGACAGATTGTTCAAGTTGGTAAGCCTTGCAAGTTCATGACAAACTTAGTCAGTTCATGATATAGTTGGATTCGAAAGTTATGAACGGATGAAATCGATGGGTTCGAAAATCCAGAGGATATGTGAAGGGAGAATCATGGGTTTCCAATTCTGAGGGATCAAATGGGATTGTATCCATATCGCATTTATAATTTTAATTTTCTAATCCTCTTTTTGTTATTTAGGCTAGAGAGCAACACATGTTCTTTTTGGATCTCGGGTCATGAATATCGAGAATCCAAAGAGCAGGATATTATTTTTTGCTCCCAGCTTATGATGTTTTACGTCTTTACAAGAAAGGATGATTTTTAGGTACCCATTTGCTTTTGGGTGCCTCAAAAATAGATCTACATTGTTTATCATGTTGCATAGACTTTATCATGGTTCCTTTAGGAACCCAAATTAATTTGTTCGGACTAATTTTCTTTAATGGATAATAATGCGTTTTGTGTCCAAGTTTGTAACAAAAGTCGCATTTGCTTTGGTGTCGAACATGTAAGATGGGGCCTTTTATGAAGGTGGTTGGATTTTGGTGAGGACTTCTCACAAATCCGATTCCACTTCTTTTGGGAACGTGACCCTTGTTTGCAAGGATCATGTTCAAAGACTTGCTACCAACCTCGAATTTCTTCAAGGTGTCTTTAAGTAGCAAGTTTTCCTTTTAGAGAGTTTCTAGATCATGGCATTTTATGCATGAACCTAAACTATCATGATATTTAGTTTTTAACTTATCAAAATTACAAGTAAGACTATCATGCTCCTTTTTTAGCAATTTGTATTTTCTACTAATAATCTTGCATTCATCAAATAAGTCATGGAAGGCATTTAATAATTCGTCAAATGATAAATCTGCATCTATTAAATTCGTTACCTCCTCCCCGATGGCCATTAAGGCGTAATGAGCAACTTACTCGGTGTTGGACTCCTCTTCTTCGGACGCACTCGAGTCATCCCACGTTGCTTTGAGCGCCTTCTTCTTTGATGTTCTATTTTTGACTTGGGGACAATCACTCTTGTAGTGTCCCGGCTTTTTGCACTCATAGCAAATAACTTGGTCCTTCTTGGGTTCAAATTTATTTTTTGTTTCATTCTTAAACTTGTTTCTTTTAATAAATTTTTTAAAATTTCTTGTTAGAAGGGCCAAGTCATCGTCACAGTCCTCATCACTTGAGTTTTCTCTCAAGTGGTCTTCTGAAGTTCTAAGTTCCATATCCTTCCTGTTCTTTGGAAGGATGTCTTCTTGCTCTTCATGAGCTTTGCAAGTCATCTCGTAGGTCATTAATGACCTGATTAGTTCTTCAAGAGGGAAGTTGTTTAGATCTTTCGCCTCTTGAATAGTAGTGACTTTAGGATCTCAACTCTTAGGAAGGGATCTTAGAATCTTATTTACGAGCTCAAAATCCGAAAAACTTTTTCCGAGTCCTTTTAGACCGTTGACGATATTCGTGAAATGGGTAAACATATCGCCAATAGTCTCACTCGGTTTCATCCAGAAAAGTTCGAAAGAATGTATCAAAAGATTGATTTTTGACTCTATCACTCTACTTGTGCCTTCGTGAGTCACTTCGGGTGTGTGCCAAATATCAAATGCGGTTTCACAAACCGAAACACGGTTGAACTCGTTTTTATCAAGCGCACAAAATAAGGCATTCATAGCCTTTGCATTAAGAGCGAAAACCTTCTTCTCCAATTCATTCCAATCGATCATTGGAAGAGAAGACTTCAAAAATCCATTTTTGACAAGATTCCAAAGTTCAAAATCCATAGAAATAAGAAAGATCCTCATTCGGGTCTACCAATAGGTGTAGTCCGTCCCATTGAACATGGGTGGACGTGTAATAGAATGGCCCTCTTGGTTTCCGGCGTATGCCATCTCTCTTGGGTTTTAATCCGTTTGAGAGTTAACCCCGCTCTGATACCAATTGTTAGGATCAAGAGCACTAAGAGGGGGGGGGTGAATTAGTGCAGGGAAAACTTTCGACGATTAAAAAAGTGTTCGTACGATAAAAGCGATTTCGGTAGAAAAGCCGATTCGTAAATCTCTTTAACTTGTAATCAAGCGAGATGTAGTTAAAGGAAATCTATGAAGGCAGTTTGCAGTTATGATGAAAGTTAAAATATAAGCACAAACTGAAATATGATGTTCGTACGATAAAACTGATTTACGTCTAAACGCCGATTCAAAAAATACTAAACTTTAAAACATGATCGTAAATGTGCAGAAGGCAGTAAGCTATTGAGGAGGTTTACATTAAGGATAAGATGCTCAAAGTAAATGCAAACCGAGATTTAGAGTGGTTCGGTCAATCTTGACCTACATCCACTTTTGGCTTCCTCCTCCGACGAGGTCACCGACGTCCACTAGAGGCCTTCCTTCAATAGGCGAAGGCCAACCACCCTTTTACAGTTTCACTCCTTTTGACGGGCTTAGGAGACAACCCTTACAGAATTTTCTTTCCTCTCTTATCAGATTAGAACTTGGAAGAAAAGAGGAAGAAGAACTTTCAACTCATACAACACTTTTGAGCTCTAAAAATCACAAAGTAAAATCAGAATTTCGGTGGTTTCTGGGTGCCCTTTCAGTGCTGAAAGGGTGGGGTATTTATAGGCCTCAACCCAGTTTGAATTTCTAGCTCAAAACTATCAATTCCCGGAATTTCGGGATCTGGCGGTTGCACCTCCTGACTGAGGCGGTTGCACCGCCGGGCAGAGCTAGAAGACTGAGCCTCTGGGCGGTGCCACCTCCTGTCAGGGGCAGTTGCACCTCCTGCTAGAGCTCGAAGACCGAGCTCAGGCGGTGCCTCCGCCTGACTAAGGTGGTTGCACCTCCTACTAGAGCTCGAAGACCGAGCTCAGGCGGTGCCACCGCCTGACTGAGGCGGTTCAACTGCTTGGCAGAAATTAGGGTCCGAATGGGTTGATCCATTCGGACCAATTTGGGTTTTTCAGGGGCCCAATTGCCCCAAGATTAAGTTAATGGGATCACCTCCCATTTCTAACTTAATCATTGTGCTAACTACGATATTTCCTAAGACATTTACTGCAACTTGCTCCGGTGCATCAATCGCTTCTTCCGGCGAACTTCCGTCAATCATCCGATGAACCCTCGGTGATGCTCCTGCAGACTTCCGGTAAACTCCTGGACTTGCGACGATCCACTTGGCGAGTTCCGATGAGCTTCTTTAGCAAGCTCATGGACTTCTTGGATTTGTTCCCGTAGAACATCTGACGATTGTCTGAACTTCCGTCGAACTCTCGAACTCCCAACGTGATCATTGTCTTGATTCCGGCGCAACTCCTGCTGCATATCTTACTTTCATCGTAGTTAATCCTGTACACTTATCTCAACATATAGATTAGATAACAAATGATAATTGATTTCATCATCAAAATCCAAGATTCAATAGAATCAAGAACTTCCAAAGGTGAAACGGCGAATTGGGCTTTGACGGGCTTCGACTACAAGGTAAGTAACTCAACTCTCTTGAATTATTTTGAAATTACTTGAAGTCTTTCATGAGTGCTTAATTTAGAATAGGAAATTAAAAATTATTTTTCAAAAATTATATCATGTTTTTCTTTTTAGCATTTTTGAAAAATTAAAAATTTGATCATGAAAAGTATATTGCTAAGGTTTCAAACATGTTATGTTTTGAAATGTTGAATGATGTATGCAACATTAGGGATGATAATTATACGATATGTGATAGTACTTAGGATTAATCCATGCATGTGTATCTTGATGATTTTACACTATTACATGCCTTAATAACATGTTAGAAATTATGTGTTTTGGATACAAAAATATCCATGATCATGAGCATTTTTAACTTTTTGATTGAATTTGAAAATCTATAGCAAAACCATGTCCGAATGCATGAAAGTGTTAAATTTTATTTTCGGATTTTCTTGATCCTAACAATTCATTTTTGAGAATCTATTGATCTTGATGGTTTTATGATGAAATTCATTTTTCGATCCTAAACGTTGATGCATGTTTTTATTTAACATAAATGAAAAAACATGCATGAAATCAATCACTTAAAATGAAATACTTAAAAAATAAAAAATATATTATTAATGAAATCATGAATCTACTTATGTTACGAATTTTGTGAACCATAAAAATGATTTTTGGTGATTTAAATTTGAATAATTTTTTATCGAAATCACGATCTTGATCTCTTGAAATTTATAACATGAAATCCTTTATGAATTAAGATTGTTTTCTATTTAAAAGGAGATTTGTCGAAATGTTTCATAGTCTTTTAGTATTCACGATCTTAATAATTATGTTTTAAAACTTTATGTAAACCAAGAATGTTCATCATGATTCTCTCTTTGAATATTTAAAGAGGAGAATTTTCTAGATGAATCATGATTTTGATGATTGAATATTTGATGTGCATGAATTGAGATCTTGCTCTCCTACTATTCTTTTTGCTATTCACCAAAAGGAAGACAAATTCTAATAAACCATGATATGCTATATGAATTTTATTGTATTCATGAAGTAATATCTCATCACTAATTTTTGTTTATATTCCTTCATGTGATGATATGAATGTATGAAACACTTATGATATGATTTTTTATACAATTCAATGTATTCGTGAAATATTTATCTCATCACCCAATTAATTCCTCTTGATACTCCTAATGTGATAAAGTGAAATTATGCATGAAATACAAATGGGGAGAAGTTTTGATCATGCTTGGTAGGATATAATTTGACAAATTGATACCATCATGATATGAAACATTTATGATTTGCAATGATGTATGCATACTTGTGCCTTCTAATTATGATGTGATGTATTACATATGATGTAAATCATGATTTAAAATACTATGAGTTGTTGCTAAAATAATGTATTATAAATATTGATTTAATGTTTTGTATCATGAATACTCTAAATGATGAATGTTTGGTATCATGATCAAAATGTTGACAAATAGTTAAAAATTTTAGTATCCTGTATGATATCCTCATAATGTTGATCGATTTATTCAATATCGTGCATGAATAAATATAATGTTTTTGAAAATGTGCATATTCTAATTTGAAAATATGATGATGCACAAATAAGATTGATACTTACTTTTGTCATAATTGATGTAAAGGGTCTTCCCTTCTTTTTGATAATGACAAAGGGGGAGATAGCTAGCTTGCACTAGTCAAGAAGATGCAAAAACTTGATTGCTAGCTTGCCTATCTTAAGTAGCAAAGATTGCTAACTTGCTTATTTGAAGAAGCAAAAGTTGTCTTCTTTAACATCACTATCTTGCCTATCTCAAGAAGTAAGACTTGCAACCTGCACATTATAATAGGAAGCAAGAATCGATAGCTTACACACTTCAACAAGAAAGCTATCTTGTATTTGCTTTCGAAATTTTTGCTAGCTTGTATGTTGCAAAACTTGCTTACTTTTTCAAACACATTGCTAGCTTGCACTTTGTAAAGGAAGCGAAAATAGCACTTCTCAAAAGACAAGAAAGAACTTACTATCTTGAACATCACAAAATTTTGCTACCTTGCATGTTGTAAAATTTGCTAAGATCACTATCTCAAAAAAAGAGTTGCTATCTCAAAAAAAAAAAAAAACAAAGAGCAAATGTGCTATCTTGCCTATCTCAAAATACAAAACATGCTAACTTGTTACGGAAGCAAAATTGCTAGCTCAAACATTGCAAAGGAAGCAAAAATTTGCTAGCTTGCAACTTGCATATCATGAAAATTGCTAGCTTGTAGTCTAAAGAGAAGCAATTAGTTGTTATCTCAAGAAAAGCAAACATGCTAAACTTACACATCTTTAATTGCTAGATTGCATTTGATACTATGTTTTTCATGCAATGTATGGAACTTTTTATCTCTAAACACATAAGAGTAGGAACTTCTCTTTTTTGTTGATGACAAAGGGGGAGAAGTATGATGACATGACATGTTATGCATAAGTTTATGATGACATGTTACTTGGATTCTTGAATCCAAGAGTTTCTATCAATGGCATATTGATAGGGGGAGTTTGGTTAAACTCTGGGAAGTTAAGGTTAACTCCGTTAGTCATTAATTAGTTGTCATCATCAAAAAGGGGGAGATTGTTGAATCTCAGATTTTGATGATGAAACTAATTGATTGTGTTTAGATGTTTAACTGCATTTTGAGTGATGCAGGTCTACTCGATCAGGATTAGACAGTTAACGCAGGAGGAATTGACGTTGCATCGGAGGAGATCACGTTAGGATATTGGATGGCAGAAGGCTTCGAACGTCGGGCATTGGGCCAAGAGCGAAATTACGCCAAGGATATCGGGGTTGCGGAGGTCAACCGCCGATTGGGTAACAAGCCGCAAGAGAGGACGATGCACCGAAGAATCGGACGAAGTGCCAACCAATGACGTGCCGGGCAACAGAATGTCAATTCGCTTTGTAATAATTGTCTAGATCGGAGTAGAGTTTTGGCTTGTGTGTGCAGGATTAACTACGATAACGACGAAGACATAAAGCGAAACAAAGTGTCGGAGTCAAGCGCGAAGGATTTGTTGTGAGTTCGAGAGTTCGACGAAATTCCGAAGGTTCGTCGGGAATGTTGCCGGAACTAGCCGAGAATGAGTAGGGAGCTTGCCGAAGGGTTTTTTGGAAGCTCGCCAGAAGGTTCGTTGGAAGTTCGTAGAGCTCGCCGAGAAAGATCGGAGCTTGCCGAAGAAGCTTATTGGAACTCGCCAAGATCAAATCGTGAAGTCTAGGAGCTTGCTGGGAGTCCGTAGAATGGTTTCCGAGAGTTCGTCGGAAGACCGTCGGAAGTTCACCAGAAGCTCGTCGGAAAAAGTCTTGACTTGCGGACTTTGTAATAGCTTAGAAAATGTCTTTAAATTCGTGGTTAGCACGTTAATTAGGGTTAGGATTAGGTGTTAATCATATAACTCAAGTAGGGGCCAATTGGGCCCGAGTTCAGACTGGTTTGGGCCAAGTTTGGAGCTCAACCAGTGAGCTGAAATAGTGTAGGCGGTGGCACCGCCTAGAACCCAAGAACCAAGCGGTGGCACCACCCAGCACCCGAGAGGTCCGGCGGTGGCACCGCTGGACTGGGCGGTGGCACCGCTGGACTGGGCGGTGGCACCGCTGGACTGGGCGGTGGCACTGCCAGTACACTTTTAGTGTTAGACACTGACAGGCGGTGGCACCGCCAGCATCGGGAACCAAAGAGAATTCAAAATTTTGAGCCCAAATTTGAATCCTCTTGAGGCCTATAAATACCCCTCAATTCTCAACTGAGATAACAACCTTTGAGAAGCAAGAGATTGAGATAAAAGTCTTAGCAAAGTCTTTAGCAAGTTTTTGTTTTCAATTGCTTGAGTGTTCACCTCCTTCTTTCTCTTTGAAAATTTGTAAGAGAGTGAACAACTTGTAAAAGGTTATAAGAGGGGTATTTGTCCTTCCCCTTCAAAGTGATTTGCTAGTGGAAGTTGGGAGCCTCATCGAAGAAGGCTTCACAAGTGGATGTAGGTTGCATGACCGAACCACTATAAATCGGTTTGCGTTTATCTTATTGTCATTTATATTACTGCAAACCATCTTCACTTTGATGCTCTACTTCTTTGTCTCCTTCTTATGTATGCCTTCAAGTTAAAACGCAATCGAAATGGTTTCAAGCGAAATGTTGCTTTTATCGTATGAAGTTTCCGAAAGTATTTAAATCGTCGAAAGTTTATCGTACTTTACCGCTGCACTAATTCAACCCCCCCCTCTTAGTGCCGCTCCGATCCTAACAATTGTGTGTGAAACTCCTCTCAAAGTTCTAAGTGTTAGAATAGTTTGAAAAAGGAGTAAGTGGGGGTATAAGGGTTATCTCGTAAACCCGGTAAAAGGAGAATCTGTTGAATCTCGGATTTTGATGATGAAGTCAATTATAATTTGTTTAATCTAATCTATATGTTGAGAAAAGTGTGTAGGATTAACTACAGTAGTAAGACATAAAACAGGTGTTGTACCAAAGTCAAGATCGAGATCTCATTAGGAGTTCGAGAGTTTGTTGGAAGTCGGGATGTTCGTCGGAAGTTCTGTCGGAACCAACCGAGAAGTCCAAGAGCTTGCCAAAGAAGCTCATTGGAACTCACCAAAAAGATCGTCGTAAAGTCCAGGAGCTTACTTAGAGTGTTGAATCTCGGATTTTGATGATATAATCAATTGGTGGGTTAATTGATCTAATCCATATTATTGAGTTAAGTGTGCAGGATTAACTACGATAACCAGAAAACATAAAGCAAGGATACCGGAGTCGAGCTCGATGGACGTTTAAGAGACCGAAGAATCATCGGAGATGCTGCCGGAACCATCCGAGAAGAAATCGGGAACGTGTCGGAAGTTCGCCGAAGAAATCGTCGGAGGCTCGCGGAGATCACCGAGAAGGCTCGGCTACTCGTTAAAGTCATCACAAAGATTGGGAGCTTGCAGGGAGTCCGTCGGAAGAAGTTCGTCGGAAAGCTCGCCGGAACAAGACTCGACGTTCGCGGTTGAAAATTTGCTTAGGATGTTTTTGTGTTATGTAGTTCACTTGTAATTAGGATTAGGATTAAGAGATAATCCTATATCCTGGTTAGGGGCCAACTGGGCCCAAAGTCAGATTTGGTTTGGGCTAAAATTAAGCCAAACCAATGAATCGGAGAGCCAGGCGGTGGCACCGCCTGGCTGGGCGGTGACACCTCCTGGCTGGGCGGTGGCACCGCCCAGCACCCGAGCGCTGGGCGGTGGCACCGCCTGGCTGGGCGGTGGAACCTCCAGCACCGGGAACCCTAAGAGAATTCAAATTTTGAAACCCAAAATTTGAATCCTCTTGAGGCCTATAAATACCCCTCAAATCTCAGCTGAGGTTACAACTTTTGAGAAGCATTTTGATTGAGAGAAAAGTCTTAGAAAGTCTTAGCAAGTCTTGTTTTCAATTTGCTAGAGAGTTCTCCTCCTTCTTTCGTATTGAAAATTTGTAAGAGGTTGAGCTGCTTGTAAAAGGTTGTAAGAGGGGTGTTTACCCTTCCATTTCAAGAGACTTGCTAGTGGAAGGTGGGAGCCTCATCGAAGAGGGGCCTCGCAAGTGGAGTAGGTCATTTGACCGAACCACTCTAAAAATCGGCGTAATCTCTGGTTTGCTTTTCATTATTGTCATTTACATTACTGCAAATCTTCTTACTGCTTTAGTTTGTATTACTCTTGCTGCGCAACTTTAAGAATACGCCTTCAAGTTAAATTTCTCAAGTTTCGTTCTTAACGTACGACCTCTTAGTGCCGCTCCGATCCTAACAAGTGGTATCAGAGCAAGGTTATCTCTCATATTTGGTTTAATACCCAAGAGAGATGGCTTACTCCGGCATGCAAGAGGGCCATTCTATTGCACGACCACCTTTGTTTAATGGGTCAGATTACACATATTGGAAGACTCGCATGAGAATCTTCCTCATTTCTATGGACTTTGAGCTTTGGTCTATTGTCGAGAATGGATTTCAAAAATCTTCTCTTCCGATGAGCGAATGGGATGAATCGGAGAAGAAGGTTTTTGCTTTAAATGCAAAGGCTATGAATGCCTTGTTTTGTGCACTAGACAAAAACGAATTTAATCGTGTTTCAATGTGTGATTCGGCTTTTGATATTTGGAGAACTCTTGAGGTCACTCATGAAGGCACTAGCCGAGTGAAAGAGTCCAAAATCAACATCCTTGTACACTCTTACGAACTTTTCCGAATGAAACCAAGTGAGTCCATCGGAGACATGTACACCCGGTTTACGGATGTCATCAATGGACTCAAAGCTCTTGGTAAAGATTTTACTAACTTTGAACTAGTAACTAAAATCTTAAGATCCCTCCCTAAAAGTTGGGATCCAAAAGTTACGGCCATTCAAGAGGCCAAAGACCTTAAAGCATTCCCTCTTGAAGAACTCATTGGGTCTCTAATGACCTACGAAATGACATGTCAAGCTCATGACGAGCTCGAGAACCCCCTTCCAAAGAACAGGAAGGATATGGCACTCAAATCACAAGAAGACCACTTGAAAGGAACATCAAGTGATGAGGACAGTGACAATGACATTGCACTTTTGACTCAAAAATTTAAAAAATATTTAAGAAAGAACAGATTTAAAAATAATACAAAAAATAAATTTGAACAAAAGAAGGACCAAGTGATTTGCTATGAATGCAAAAAACCAGGACACTATAAGAACAATTGTCCTCAAGCCAAAAAGAGAACATCAAAGAAGAAGGCGTTCAAGGCAACGTGGGATGATTCAAGCGCATCCGAAGAAGAGGAGTCCAACACCGAGCAAGTTGCTCATTACGCGCTAATGGCGTTAGGAGAAGAGACAAACCCACAAGCTAGGAGCAAGAGATGGTATCTCGATAGTGGATGCTCAAGACATATGACTGGAGATCCATCTCATTTCTCTATGCTCACTAGCAAAGAAGAAGGGTACGTTACCTTCGGAGACAACAACAAGGGCAAAATCATTGGCAAGGGAACTATTGGTAACAAATTTAATTTTTCCATTGATGATGTCTTACTAGTTGATGGATTGAAACATAATCTCTTGAGTATTAGTCAACTATGCGATAAAGGTTACATCGTTAGATTTGAATCAAATATGTGCATTATTGAAAAACCAAATCATAACATGACTATGATTGCTTTAAAACAAAATAATGTCTATACCATCAATCTTGATGAACTAAGTAATGAAATGTGCTTCTCCGTCGTAAATGATGATGCTTGGCTTTGGCATAGG
The DNA here is from genome assembly GCF_036884655.1 of Musa acuminata AAA Group. Classification (NCBI taxonomy): domain Eukaryota; kingdom Viridiplantae; phylum Streptophyta; class Magnoliopsida; order Zingiberales; family Musaceae; genus Musa; species Musa acuminata. Next base: position 11,903,166 of record NC_088359.1, read on the forward strand.
AGATTAGGCCATGCAAGCATGAAAACAATATCTAAGATCTCATCTCAAGAATTAGTACGAGGAATTCCAAATATAAAGTTTATTAAGGACAAAGTATGCGATGCATGTCAACTAGGCAAACAAATAAAGACAAGCTTCAAACCAAAAAATCAAATTAGCACTACTAGACCATTACAATTGATCCATTTGGACCTATTTGGACCAATTGATACAACAAGTCTAGGTGGAAGCAAATATGTTTTTGTGATTGTGGATGACTACTCTAGATACACTTGGACCTATTTCTTAGCTCACAAAAGTGATTGCTTCAAGTGTTTCTCTAAATTTTGTAAACTCACTCAAAACGAAAAAGGCTTCATGATTTCATCAATTCGGAGTGATCACGGTGGTGAATTCCAAAACCGTGACTTTCAAAATTTTTGCGAAAGTAATGGGTACAATCACAACTTCTCAACTCCAAGAAATCCTCAACAAAATGGAGTAGTTGAAAGGAAAAATAGAAACCTACAAGAAATGGCAAGAACTATGTTGAATGAACATAGTTTACCTAAGTACTTTTGGGCCGAAGCCGTAAATACGGCTTGCTACATCATGAATAGAGTCCTAATAAGACCATCCTTATCCAAAACTCCCTATGAATTATGGAATAACAAAAAACCAAACATCTCCTATTTTAAAGTTTTTGGTTGTAAATGCTTTATTTTAAATGAAAGGGATGCTTTAGGAAAATTTGATGCTAAATCCGATGAAGGCATCTTTCTTGGTTACTCTTCCGTTTCTAAAGCTTTTCGGGTTTTTAATAAAAGAACTTTAGTAATTGAAGAATCTATTCATGTAGTTTTTAATGAAATTTCCGATTTAAAGAAAAATGATTTTGATGATGATCTTGGTTTTGATAATTTGAATTTAAATGAACCCTCTCCTCAAAATAGCCATTTGAATGCATCTTCTTCCGAAATTTCTTTACCAAAAGAATGGAAGTATGTAGATGCTCATCCAAAAGAGCAAATTATAGGAGATACATCAAAAGGGGTTCAAACTCGTTCTTCTTTCAAAAATTTCTGTGCTAACGCCGCTTTCCTTTCTCAAATTGAACCTAAATGCATTGACAAAGCCTTAAAAGATGATTTTTGGATCATTGCAATGCAAGAAGAATTGAACCAATTTGAGAGGAATGAGGTATGGAAGCTTGTTCCTAGACCAAGTGACCACTTAGTCATAGGTACTAAGTGGGTCTTTAGAAACAAGCAAGACGAAAATGGTATCGTGGTTAGAAACAAGGCTAGATTAGTGGCCAAAGGTTTCAACCAAGAAGAAGGTATCGATTACGAAGAAACCTTCGCTCCCGTGGCTCGATTAGAAGCCATAAGGATGCTCCTTGCCTATGCTAGTAGTAATAATTTTAAACTATTTCAAATGGATGTTAAAAGTGCTTTCTTGAATGGTTTTATTTCCGAAGAAGTATTTGTCGAATAACCTCCCGGATTTGAAAATTCTCTTCTTCCTAATCATGTATTCAAATTGACTAAAGCTCTCTATGGCTTAAAATAAGCTCCTAGAGCTTGGTATGAAAGGCTTAGTTCCTTTCTTATTTTAAATAATTTTACCAAAGGCAAGGTTGATACTACATTATTTATTAAACATTTTGAAAATAATTTTCTTATTGTGCAAATTTATGTTGACGATATTGTGTTTGGCTCTTCGGATGAATCACTATGTGAATCATTTGCCAAATGTATGAGTCTTGAATTTGAAATGAGTTTAATGGGTGAATTAACTTTCTTTTTGGGATTACAAATCAAACAACTTAGTGATGGTATATTTCTTAACCAATCCAAATATACATTAGAATTGTTAAAATGATTTAACATGGATAATTCAAAAGCAATAAACACCCCTATGAGTACTGCGACTAAGTTAGATATGGATGAAAATGGTGAAAGTTTCGATCAAAAAACATATAGGGGAATGATAGGTAGTCTACTCTACCTCACTGCGACTAGACCAGATATTATGTTTAGTGTAGGACTTTGCGCTAGGTTTCAATCTAATCCTAAATTATCTCATCTTAAGTGTGTTAAAAGAATATTTAGGTATCTTAAAGGAACTCCAAATTTAGGATTGTGGTATCCAAAATCTGAAAATTTTGATCTAATAGCTTATGCAGATGCCGATTTTGGCGGATGCAGGATAGATAGAAAAAGTACATCCGGAACATGCCAATTCTTAGGACATGCACTTGTTTCTTGGACTTCCAAGAAACAAAATTCAGTTGCACTATCTACGGTGGAAGCCGAATACATTGCTGCAAGTGCATGTTGTGCACAAGTAATTTGGATGAAAAATACATTAGAAGACTATGGAATTCACCTTGAAAATATTCCCATAAAATGCGATAATACTAGTGCCATATGCCTTACTAAAAATCCAATTCAGCATTCTAGAACTAAGCACATCGACGTTAGGCATCATTTTATACGCGATCATGTCCTTAACAATAATGTTGTTCTAGAATTCATTGACACAAAGCATCAATTAGCAGATATATTCACAAAAGCCTTGAATGAAGACCAATTTGAATTCATCCGAAGGGAATTAGGCATGCTAAATTGTCCCTAAAATGAACTTCAAAAAAAAAAAAAAAAGAGGACTCGTTCTTTTCCCTTCGTTTATAAATTTGAATTCTTCCTTCTTCTACAATTCAAAATGATCCATTAAAGTATAAATTATGATCTTGAGAGAAGAAACTAAACAAAAGGAAGGAAGAATTTTTTTTTTTCTTTCCTCCGCGTGATGCCAGCGGTGGCACCGCCAGATCCGGCGGTTGGACCGATTGGCGCTCGGGCGCCAGGCGGTGACACCGACCAGTTTGGCGGTGACACCGACCGAGTCACCCTTTTAACCCGAGGGGTTAGGGCCGGCGGTGACACCGCCCCCAACCCGAAGAAAGACCTCTTAGAAAAACCCTCTCCCATTCCCTCTAACCCTCATTCTACCTCTTAGAAACATTGAAGAAGGATTCTTGGTGGTCCAAGCTTTCCATCTCTCAACATAATCTCCACAAGGTAACACTTGAAATCCCTCATTTCTTTTCTCTTTCTCTTGCTTATTTTTCACAATTTCATCATCATCTTGTCTAGAAAATGGCACCAAAGAGATCAAAAGGAATAAGGATTGAAGGAGATTCATATAACCATGACCTTTTTAGATCAAAAGAGGTAGCCCTTAGCTTTCCAAAATTTGAAACACGATGTATCCATAAGGGAAAATACGTTGATTTGGATGAACTAGAGGACTTAGATCCCATTAAGTGGTTTGCTCAACTAGAAGCTCTACCTCTACTACAAATAGATGAACCAATCTATCCACGGTTAGTGAGATTGTTCTATGCCAACCTATATGAAGACAATGATAGCCTAAGCACTTACATTCTAGGAACACCCATTAGAATTTTTGACAGCACCATTTGTGAGCTAATTGGCATAACTGAAAAAGATAGGGGATGCTATTTTAAAGGTAAATGGGACGTCAAAAAAATAGGAGCAACCTATTCCGAAGCCGTGAAAACAATTTTTGCAAATCCAAACCTTGACTTCCTACCCAAGAGCTGTGAACACTTAATGCCTTTCAACTCTAAAATTCTTCATCACATTATCACAAGCATCATATTCCCGAAACAATTTCATCTTGACGAAGTAAGTCAATTAGAGATAGGAACCATGTATTGGATTATGACCAGTCAGCATAATTGTTTTGGGTACTTGATTCGCCAACACATGCAGGAAATTATGACTAAAGATACTATATTGCCATATGGGAGGATAATCACTAGAATTCTTCATGCCTATGACATTTGCATACCACCCGATGAAGAATCTATTCAAAATGATCGATATAACATAATAAATAAAAACCTGCTAAAAAAACTTAGGTGCACTCTTAGCAATGGCATTTGGGTTAGGCAGCCTAGAAGGACGGATCCAATTCCTACACCAATAGAACAACCCGAAACACCAATTCTTATAGGAAATGAATCTCCTCCTCCTAGTCCCTTTGGAGCAGCACCTTCAGCTCCTGTTTCCTCCTCTGAAGATATCATTATGGCGGAGCTATCTCAGATCAAATCACAGCAAGAACAAATTCAGAATCAACAAGTTGAAATTTTGAAGAAACTACGACAGATGAATGAAAAAATAGATATCATGTATCAGCACTGTGGATTACCTCCTAAGGATTAAATTGATGTATCTTTTTATTCTGTTCTGTTTGCTTTTAAAAACAAAGTCATGGTTGTCATTGATTGTACGATAACTGATCTTTCCTTTAGATAACTACTGTCTAAATCTGCATAGATGATGATGTCTTTTGGATAAACTATTTCTGGCAAATTTGAATGATGAACTTTGATAAATGCTAAACCTTTTTCTATGATCATCAATTAGCTGGCCTGTCTCTTTTTGTTGATGACAAAGGGGGAGAAGTGATGACTTGCACCAGAACGATAGCATGACTAATATGAATTACAAAAACTTATGTGATATGAATGTCCTATATGACTTGCAAATCCTTGAAAATATCACAAGTTTGATATCATGAAATTTATATTGAAAATCTTTATCTTCTGTCGTAGCAAAATTTATATTGAAATTTATATTGTTTAATGAGGATAACGATAAAATTCTACGATTAGAACTTATCGGGTTATTCTTGAATCCAATGGGATGGAATTCAAGTGTTTTTTATCTTCTCATAATATGGCATATAGATAGGGGGAGTTATGTTTAACTCCGTCATCAATTGATTGTCATCATCAAAAAGGGGGAGATTGTTGAATCTCGGATTTTGATGATATAATCAATTGGTGGGTTAATTGATCTAATCCATATTATTGAGTTAAGTGTACAGGATTAACTACGATAACCAGAAAACATAAAGCAAGGATACCGGAGTCGAGCTCGATGGACGTTTAAGAGACCGAAGAATCATTGGAGATGCTGCCGGAACCATCCGAGAAGAAATCGGGAACGTGTCGGAAGTTCACCGAAGAAATCGTCGGAGGCTCGCGGAGATCACCGAGAAGGCTCGGCTACTCGTTAAAGTCATCACAAAGATTGGAAGCTTGCAGGGAGTCCGTCGGAAGAAGTTCGTCGGAAAGCTCGCTGGAACAAGACTCGACGTTCGCGGTTGAAAATTTGCTTAGGATGTTTTTGTGTTATGTAGTTCACTTGTAATTAGGATTAGGATTAAGAGATAATCCTATATCCTGGTTAGGGGCCAACTGGGCCCAAAGTCAGATTTGGTTTGGGCTAAAATTAAGCCAAACCAATGAATCGGAGAGCCAGGCGGTGGCACCGCCTGGCTGGGCGGTGAAACCGCCTAGCACCCGAGTGCTGGGCGGTGACACCTCCTGGCTGGGCGGTGGCACCGCCCAGCACCCGAGCGCTGGGCGGTGGCACCGCCTGGCTGGGCGGTGGAACCTCCAGCACCGGGAACCCTAAGAGAATTCAAATTTTGAAACCCAAAATTTGAATCCTCTTGAGGCCTATAAATACCCCTCAAATCTCAGCTGAGGTTACAACTTTTGAGAAGCATTTTGATTGAGAGAAAAGTCTTAGAAAGTCTTAGCAAGTCTTGTTTTCAATTTGCTAGAGAGTTCTCCTCCTTCTTTCGTATTTAAAATTTGTAAGAGGTTGAGCTGCTTGTAAAAGGTTGTAAGAGGGGTGTTTACCCTTCCATTTCAAGAGACTTGCTAGTGGAAGGTGGGAGCCTCATCGAAGAGGGGCCTCGCAAGTGGAGTAGGTCATTTGACCGAACCACTCTAAAAATCGGCGTAATCTCTGGTTTGCTTTTCATTATTGTCATTTACATTACTGCAAATCTTCTTACTGCTTTAGTTTGTATTACTCTTGCTGCGCAACTTTAAGAATACGCCTTCAAGTTAAATTTCTCAAGTTTCGTTCTTAACGTATGAAAGATTTTGATTAAAATCGAAGTTTTAATCCGCTGCACTAATTCACCCCCCCCTCTTAGTGCCGCTCCGATCCTAACATAGAGTCCACCGAAACATTACCGATAGTTCGTCGGATGTTCGCCGGAAGTACGTCGGAAGCTCGCCGGAAGAGCAATTGACGCACCGGAACTAGAAGCACTGTAAATTATGTTCGCCGGAAGTACGTCGAAAGCTCGCTGGAAGTACGTTGGAAGCTCACCGGAAGAGCAATTGACACACCGGAACTAGAAGCACTGTAAATTATGTCTTAATTATCGTAGTTAGAGCATAAATTAAGTTAGGATTGGGAGGTAATCTCACTAACTTAATTAGGGGCCAACTGGGCCCTTAATAGGGCTGAATTTGGCCAAAGTAAGTTGCCAATTCAGCCTTGAAAACATGGCCGGTGGTGGCACCGCCTGGAAAGCAGTGCCCCATGTTTTTTGGGTGGTGGTACTGCTGGCAGTAATGCTGCCAGTAGTGGTACTGCCCTGTTCGGCGGTGGTACCGCCCAGAGTCAGATCAGCGATGGTAGTACCGCCCAATAACGATGGTGGTATTACCAGTACCTCGGATTCCAGGGATGTAACACTTTTTGGCTCCAATTTTGAAGTCATTGGGGCCTATAAAAACCCCACCCTTTTCTATATGAAAGGGCACGAAAGTATTGGCTTAATATTGAATTCTTGAGTTATAAAAGTGTTGTAAAAGTTAGAATTCACCTCCATCTCTTGGCCTTGTAACCATCCAAGAAAGAGGAGTGAGACTTGTAAGGGTTATCTCCTAAACCCGGGAAAAGGAGAAAGCACTATAAAGAGGTGTTCGGTCTTTACCTATTAAAGAAAGGCCTTTGGTGGATGCCGGTGACCTCATTGGAGGAGGAATCCGAAAGTGGATGTAGGTCACATTGACCGAACCACTCTAAATTCTAGTTTGCATTTCATTTGTATAATTTACATTACTGCAAATCTCCTTAATCTTCTCTTGCACTTTTACGAAAGCTTTCAAGTTCAACTTCTCTTCGAAACAGATTGAATCAAAACCATTTTCATCGGAATCAGTTTTAATCGAAACGAACATTTTTCTGAAATTGTGAAAGTTTTCTACTGCACTAATTCACCCCCCCTCTTAGTGCCACTCTTGATCCTAACAATTGGTATCAGAGCAAGGTTCACTCTCATTTGGTTTTAAACCCAAGAGAGATGGCATTTACCGGCAACCTAGAGGGTCATTCAATTATATGTCCGCCCATGTTCAATGGGACTGATTACACATATTGGAAGACTAGAATGAGGATCTTCCTAATTTTAATGGATTTCAAATTATGAAATATTGTAGAAAATGGATTTCAAAAGTCTTCTCTTCCAATGAACGATTGGAATGAATTGGAGAAGAAGACTTTCACTTTAAACGCAAAGGCAATGAATGCCTTATTTTGTGCCTTCGATAAAAATGAGTTTAATCGTATGTCCATTTGTGAAATGACATTTGATATTTGGCACACACTCGAAGTGACTCATGAAGGCACTAGTAGAGTGAAGGAGTCAAAAATCAATCTTTTAGTGCATACTTATGAATTGTTTCGAATGAAACTGAGTGAGACCATTAGAGACATGTACACCCGATTTACGGATGTCGTTAATGGTCTAAAAGGACTTGGTAAAAGTTTCTTGAATTTTGAGCTTGTTAATAAAATTTTAAGATCCCTTCCAAAGGGTTGGGACCCTAAAGTCATGGTCATTCAAGAGGCCAAAGACCTAAATAATTTTCCTCTCAAAGAACTAATTGGATCACTAATGACCTATGAGATGACTTGTAAAGCTCATGAAGAGCTTGATGACACCCTTCCAAAGAATAAGAAGGATATGTCACTGAGAACACAAGAAGACCACTTGAAACAAAACTAAGTGATGAGGACTTTGATAATGATTTGACACTCTTAACAAGAAAGTTCAAAAGATTCATAAAAAGAAATAAATTTAAAAATGATACTAAAAATAAATTTGAAACTAAGAAAGATCAAGTAATATACTACGAATGCAAGAAGTCAGGACATTACAAGAGCGAATGTCCCCTAACCAAGAAGAGACAACCAAAGAAAAAGACTCTCAAAGCAACATGGGACGACTCAAGTGCATCCGAAGAAGAGGAGCCTACCATCACCAAGCAAGTTGCTCACTATGCACTAATGGCCATTGGAGATGAGGTAACAAGTTCATTTGATGCAAATTTATCTTTTGATAAACTATTAAATGCTTTTCATGATCTATTTGATTAATGTAAATCAATTAGTAAAAAATATAAATTGTTAAAAAATGAGAATGCTTCTCTTGTTAGTGATTTCGATAGATTAAAGATTGAGCATAATAGTAGTTTAACTCCTTGTACGAAATGTGATAAACTAGAAATACTTAAAAAGGAAAACTTGCTACTCAAAGAAACCTTAGAAAAATTTGAGATTGGTAGCAACCTTAGAAAAATTTGAGATTGGTAGCAAGCCTTTAAATATGATCCTTGCTAATAAGGGTTACGTTCATAGGAGAAGTGGAATCGGATTTGTGAGTAGCTCTCACCAAAATCCAACCACTTTTGTTAAAGGCCCGACCTTACATGTTTCACCTCACATTAAATGTAACTTTTGTTGTAAACTCGGACATATTGTCTATAAATATCCACTTAAAAGATGTAGTCTACATAGATTAATTTGGGTTTCTAAAAGAACCTCAAATGACTCAATGCAACATGATAAGATATGTAGATCAATTTTTGAGGCACTCAAGGTCAAATGGGTACCTAAAAATCATCCTTTTTTTGTAGAAAAATATACCATCACAAGCTAGGAGCAAGAGATGGTACCTTGATAGTGGATACTCAAGGCATATAATCAGTGATCCATCTCAATTCTCTAAGTTCACTAGCCTAGACGAACGATATGTCACCTTTGGAGACAACAACAAGGGTAAAATCATTGGCAAAAGAACCATAGATAACAAATCCAACCTTTTTATTGAAGATGTGTTGTTGGTTGATGGCTTAAAGCATAATCTTTTGAGCATTAGTCTAATGCTTGCATTATTGAAAAACCATACAAACACACATCTATGATTACACAAACAAAATAACGTATACACTATTGACATTAATGATCTTTGCAATGAAATACGTTTTTCGGTCTTGAATGACGATGCTTGGCTTTGGCATAGGAGATTAGGTCATGCTAGTATGAAATTAATCTCTTAAATTTTATCTAAAGAACTTGTGAAAGGAATTCCTCACATTAAGTTTGTTAAAGACAATGTGTGTGATGCATATCAACTAGGAAAATAAATAAAAGATAGTTTCAAACCAAAGAATCAAATAAGCACCTCTAGACTATTACAATTGATCCATATGGACTTGTTTGAACTAATTGCTACATCAAGCCTAGGAGGTAGCAAGTATGCTTTTATTATTGTTGATGATTATAGTAGATATACTTGGACTTACTTTTTAGCACACAAAAATGATTGCTTTAGGTATTTCTCTAAGTTTTGTAAAATTGTTCAAAATGGAAAGGGCTTTATGATTTCATCAATTCGAAGTGGTCACGGTGGTGAATTTTAAAACCGTGATTTTCAAGAATTTTATGAATCTAATGGATACAACCATAACTTCTCTACTCCAAGAAATCCTCAATAAAATGGAGTAGAAGAACGAAAAAATAGAAACTTACAAAAAATGACAAGAACCATGTTGAATAAACATAGCCTACCCAAATATTTTTGGGCCGAAGCCGTAAACACGACATGTTATGTCATGAATAGAGTTCTAGTAAGACCCTTACTCACCAAAACTCCTTATAAGTTGTGAAACAACAAAAAACCCAATGTTTCATATTTTATATTTTTTGGTGTAAGTGTTTTATCTTGAATGAAAAAGATGCCTTAGGAAAATTTGATGCTAAATCTGATAAAGGAATTTTTCTTGGCTATTCTTCTATTTCTAAAACATTTCATATCTTTAATAAAAGAACCTTAATTATAGAAGAATCTATTCATATTGTTTTCAATGAAGTTTTCGAAGTTAAGAAAAATGATTTTGATGATAATGTTAATTTTGATGCATTTAATTTAAATGAAACCCATTCTCCATCTAGCAACTTGGATGCATCTACTTCCGAAATATCATTTCCTAAGGATTGAAAGTACTCATCCTAAGTAGCTAATCATAGGAGACACATCTAAAGGGGTTCAAACTTGTTCCTCTCTTAAGAATTTTTGTACAAACGTCACTTTTCTCTCCCATATTGAACCTAAATGCATTGATGAGGCCTTGAAAGATGATTCATGGGTCATCTTTAGAAACAAACAAGATGAATCTGGTATCATGGTTAGAAACGAGGATAGATTAGTGGCCAATGGTTTCAACCAAGAAGAAGGTATCGATTACAAAGAAACCTTCACTCCTGTGGCTCGATTAGAAGCCATAAAGATGCTCCTTGCCTATGCTAGTAGCAATAATTTTAAATTATTTCAAATGGATGTTAAAAGTGCTTTTCTTAATGACTTTATCTCTAAAGAAGTTTATGTTGAACAACCTCTTGGATTTGAGAATTATAATTTTCCTAATCATGTGTTTGAATTGACTAAAGCTCTCTATGGATTGAAACAAGCCCCAAGGGCTTGGTATGAAAGACTTAGCTCATTTCTAATTTATAATAATTTCTCTAAAGGCAAGGTTGATACTACATTGTTTATTAAAAATTTTGAAAATAATTTTCTTATTGTTCAAATTTATATTGATGACATTATTTTTGGTTCTACAAATAAATCCTTATGTGAATCATTTGCGAAAAGCATAAGTCTAGAATTTGAAATTAGCCTAATGGGGGAACTAACATTCTTTTATGTTTACAAATTAAACAACTTAGTACTAGTATTTTTCTTAATCAAATAAAATATATTTTAGACTTACTAAAAAGATTTAATATGGATAGTTCAAAGGCTATCAACACTCCTATGAGTACCTTCACTAAGTTAGATATTGACGAAATTGGAGAAAGCTTTGATAAAAAAGCTTATAGGGGTATGATAGGTAGTTTGCTTTACCTCACCGCAACTAGATCGGACATCATGTTTAGTGTAGGACTTTATGCTAGATTTCAATCTAATCCTAAGCAATCTCATTTAAAAGCTATTAAAAGGATATTTAGATACCTAAAAGGAACTCATAAACTAAGATTATGGTATCCTAAATCTAAGAACTTTGAATTGCTTGGTTATGCTAATGTGGAGTTTGCTGGATGTAGTTTAGATAGAAAAAGCACATCCGGAACATGTCAATTTTTAGGACACACACTTGTTTCTTGGTCTTCTAAGAAACAAAACTCGGTTGTATTATCTACAACCGAAGCTGAGTACATAGTTGCAGGTGCATGCTATGCTTAAGTTATATGGGTGAAAAACACTTTAAAGGATTATGGAATTGACCTAAAAAACATACATATAAAGTGTGAACACTAGTGCAATATGCTTGGCCAAAAATCCTATTCAACACTCTAGAACTAAACACATTGACATTAGGCATCACTTTATACGAGATCTTGTTAATAATCATGATATAATGTTAGAGTTTATTGATACGAAACATCAATTAGCCGATATCTTTACAAAACCCTTAAATGAAGAACAATTTGACTTCATTAGAAGTGAATTAGGGGTGTTAAACTGTTCAAATTCATGAATTTATTAAATTTTTATTTTCGGACTTTCTTGATCACTCACCAGAATCATGATCTTATAGTATGTGCAATGAGCCATATGCATTTTTTCATATGAGTTGTTATGATGCTTGCGTACAAATTTTATATGGTAAATCATGAAATCACAGTATGCATTTTTTTTTTTCGAGTTCTATACAAATGTTTGAGTATGGTATACATTTTATATGATGAATCATGAACGTATAATCTTCAATACGAATCTTCTCCTCCTATGATGCAAATTTTACACGATGAAGTAAATAAGGTTGTGTGGTTCACAACAATAAAAATCTTACAAAATTGGAATCACCTGTGATAGCACCACACACCAGTGTGAGCAGGTGCTTATTGCCCGTAGGCGGTGGCACCGCCCAGTTGGCGGTAGGACCGTCGGTTGTCTCGGTGGCAAGCGGTAGCACCGATAGTTGTCTCGGGTGGCAGGCGGTAGCACCGCCTGCAACCTCTACCCTATAAAAAGCAACTTAGGACCGATGGTAGAACCGACCCCAAGGCCTCCTAAACTCCTTCCTCACACCTCTAAATACCTCTCCACCCCTCATTCTTCTTGATCCTCCTCTAGAAACTCAAAGAAACCCTCCTCTCCTTCAAATTCAAGGATCAATCTCAACCTTTCAAGAAGATTACTGCAAGGGTAATTCTCAAACCTCTTCTCTCAATTTATTAATAGATCTTGCCTCTTATATGTAGCTCTCTCATCATTTATGTGTTTAGTCTTATGGCTTCTAGAAGATCCTCTAGGGACAAAGGGAAGAGGAGATTAGATGAAAATTATGACTCCCTACTTTTCGATTCTAATCAATATGCCCTAAAATTTATATCAATAGAGTTTAGACATATTCATAAGGGTAAATATATTGATTTAGATGAATTAATTGATTTGGAACCTATTTAATGGTTTGCTAATCTAGACATTCTCCCAATCCCTCAAATGAGTGAACCTATCTACCCTAGACTTGTTAGGCTATTTTACAATAATTTACATGTAGATGAAGAAGAAAGGGTATCTACATATCTATTAGGACATCATATACCCATTACAGATAGATTAATTTGCAATATCATAGGAATTCTAGTAAAAGAAAGAGAGTGTTATTTTAGAGGACACTAGGATGATGAAATAGTTGGGACTACTTACGTTGATGCCTTAGGAGCAATTTTTGGCAATCCTAACTTAACGATTCTTCCAAAAAGCTATGAATATTTACTACCCTTAAGCACCAAAATACTTCATTATATCCCGATAAGTATCATTCTCCTAAAGCAATATCATCATGATGAAGTAATCCAAATGGAACTAGGTACCATGTATTGGATTATAAAGGGACATAACAATTGTTTGGTTACCTAATCCAACAAAACATAACTAAAATATCAAAAAAGGACATGGTACTTTCATATGGTGGCTTAATCACAAGAATACTCCATGCCTATGATATTGCCATTCCACCCGACGAAAAAGTTATAAAACTAGACAAATTTAGTATCATAAATAAAAATCTACTTTGACGGATAAGGTGTACATTCAGAAATGGTATATGGGCTAGACTACCTAAAAGGACTGATCCCCTCTAACCTGAACCAGAACTAGAAACATCAATTTTTAGGGGTAATCTATCTCCTCTAACTGGTCCCTGTGAGGAATCACCTTCAGAAGAGCAAGCACCTCTTTCATCTATCGCCGACATAGGGACTCGGATGGATCGATTTGAACAATGGCAAGATCAACTTGAACAATGCCAAGATCAAATTTTGACTAAGCTACAATAGATTCATCAATAACTCAATACCCTATTTCGACATTTTGACTGGCCACCACCTGAATAATTAATTATAACTTTTTGCTGATGACAAAGGGGGAGAAATGGATGAAATCCCCTTCTTTTATTCTGCTTACTTTGATGTTGTAATCCTATATTGTTTACCTTGATGTTGTAAACTTAGAAAGGTACTTACTTTGATGATTACAATTCTGTGCTTAGATTTCCATATTATCTCTTCAAATGATTAGTATGATATCATGCTTACCTTGATGCTGAAAATTTTTGTCGATATCATGCTTACCTTTGATGTTGAAAATTTCTGTCAATATCATGCTTACCTTGATTTCTATCAATATCATGCTTACCTTGATGTTGAAAATTTCTATCAATATCATGCTTACTCGAAAATGTATGTCAAGTCTTGACATTGTTTCTATCGATGAATATGTAGTATCATCTTTAGATTTGGTATCTTTTCTCAAGGTAAATTATCATGATAATAAGCCTAAATTATCAATTTGATGCTTGAATTCAAAGGTGTTGAATTTAAAAGTATCTTTTCTTAATTATGGCATATAGATAGGGGGAGCTAAGATTAACTCCATAACCAATTAGTTGTCATCATCAAAAAGGGGGAGACTGTTGAATCTCAGATTTTGATGATGAAATCAATTGGTAAATTATTTGATCAAATCCATGTGTTGAGATAAGTATGCCGGATTAACTACGATAGAAGCAAGGCGTAAAGTAGATGATGGGCCGGAGTCGAAGACTCGGACGATATACCGGGAGCTCGCCAAAAATTCATCGTGAGATCACCGAAAGCACATTGGAAGACTTGCCAAAAGCTCATCGGAAGATCACCGGAAGCACGTTGGAAGACTAGCCGAGAGTTGGTCAGGAATTCACCAGAAGCTTGCTAGAAGACTCGCCGAAAAGTTCGTTGGAAGATTGCCGAGTGAAAAATCGATGAACCATGCTTGCCTTAATCGTAGTTAGAACGATAATTAGAATTAATTTGGGAGGTAATTCCATCAACTCTATTAGGGGCCAACTGGTCTCGGAGTTAGGCTAGTTTGAGCCGGAGTCAAGGCCCAACCAGGATGCTGAATTCCTGGCCGGCGGTGGCACTACTTGAAAAATAGCACCCCAGGTAGTCTGGGTGGTAGCAACACCGGCAGTTATTACTGCTAGCGGTGGTATCGCCAGAGCTCGGTCTTAGAGCTCTGTTAGGCGATGGTACCGCCTAGACTGAACGGTAGTACCACCTAGTGTCAGATGTCAAGCGGTAGTACCGCCCAATAATGGCGATGGTACCGTCAGTACTGCGAAAATCCGGGATGAGACACTTTTTGGCTCCATTTTTGAAAGCCATTGGGGCCTATAAATACCCCACCCTTTTTAAAATGAAAAGACAACCGAAGTGTGATTATAATCTTGAGTTATTGGGGTGTACAAGTGTTGTAAACAAGTGCTAGAGTTCTCCTCCTCCCTTTCTAAGTTTTGAGATCATTCAAGAGACTTGTAAGGGTTCTCTCCTAAACCCGTGAAAAAGGAGAAAGTGTTGTAAAAGGTGGTTGGTCTTCACTTATTGAAGGAAGGCCTTTAGTGGATGCCGAAGACCTCATCGGAGTAGAAATCCGATAGTGGATATAGGTCACATTGACCAAACCACTCGAAATCTGGTTTACATTTCGTTTTGAGCAATTTTCTTTAACTGTAAATCATTTCATAGCAAAGTGCTTCTTCTCCTCATCTTGCTTTCACTACACTTACACTCTCTTACATTTTAAAGTTATTATCTTTCCGAATCGATTTCCTTCGAACGTATGAAATATTTTCTGAAATCGCAAAAGTTTTCCGCTGCACTAATTCACCCCCTCCCCTCTTAGTGTTGCTCTTGATCCTAACAGGTACTATAGCCCAGACTGGCGGTACCACCACCCAGACAGTCTCAGAGACTGAGTTTGGGCGGTACCACCGCTTGACATAGTCTCGGAGACTGTGCCACAACGGTTTCACTTGTTTGGTCACTGTTTGGGCCTTTCTCTTAGCCCAACATAGCCCAAAATTAGCCCAACTGTACCCTAATTGGGTTGGCCCAATTCTAATCCCTATTATGTGCTAACTACAAATTCTATGACATTTACTAAGCTAAACAAGTTCGTAAGTCTTGTTTCTTTCAGCGAGCTTCCGGCGAACTTCCGACGATCTCTCGGCAATGTTCCAGTAGACTCCCGGTAAGCTCCTGGACTTCATGATGATCTTCTTGGTGAGTTCCAACAAGCTTCTTTGGCAAGCTCCTAGACTTCTCGATCAATTCCGGTAGAACTTTCGACGAACGTCCGGACTTCCGACGAACTCTCGAACTCCCAATGAAATTACGTTCTTGACTCTGGGACTTAATTTTGCTTTATGCTTTCTATCGTAGTTAATCCTGCACATGTAAAACATACTTCGATCTAGACAATTATTACTAAATATGAATCATGTTGTCTGGTATGTCATTGGTCCATCGACGCTTCATCCGATTCTTCGACGCATCGTCCTCTTTTGCAGCATATTGCCCAATCGGCCAGTTGACCTCTACAACTTTAATATATTTGGCACAATATCTACTCTTCTTGGCCCAATGTCCGAACTCATGGCCCGAAACCTTCTGTCGATACATCGACCGATCCTCCAGCTCGACGTCCAATCTTTTGACATATTTTCCTCCGGCCCAACATGATTCTTCCTGCTTTAATTGTCTCATCCTGATCGAAGCTTCCTATGTCACTCAAAATGTAGATTAAATCATAAATTCTTATCAATTGGTTTTTATCATCAAAATTCGAGATTTAACAATTAGTTCATTCGGCACTTCGTCCGATCCTTCGGCGCATCCTCCTCTCCTTCAGTGTATTGCCCAATCGGCATGTTGTCTTCTCGCAACATCCAATCTTCTTGGCGCAAAGTCCAATTTTCTTGGCCGATGCTCGAATTCATGGCCTAAAGCCTTCTGCCGATACGTTGACCGTTCCTCCTGCCTGACATCCAATCTTCTGACATGTTTGCTCCTGCCCAGCATCTGATTCCTCTTGTTTTAATCAATTTGCCTTTTCTGATCGACGTTATCCCTGCATTACTCAAAAACGCTCATTAGATCACAAACACATCAATTGATTTCATCATCAAAATCTAAGATTCAACAATCTCCCCCTTTTTGATGATGACAACCAATTGATGACGAAGTTTAAACAAACTCCCCCTATCAATATGCCATATTGATAGAATTATTGGATTCAAAAATTCAAGCAACATGTTATCATAAACTTATGCATAACATCATCATACTTATCCCCCTTTGTCATCAACAAAAAGGAGAAGTGCAACTATCAAGTGTTTGAGATATTATAGTTCAAAACATTGCATTATAAATCTCAAGTTTTATCATCATGCAAGCTAGCAAAAATTTTGAGTTTTGCAAGTTATAAATTTTGCTATATGTGCAAGTTTAGCATGTTTTGCTTCTTGAGATAGGTAAGATAGCACTTCTTAGTGATGTTCAAGATAGCAAGTTCTACATCATGCAAGCTAGCAAATTTATATCATTTTAGAGTATGCAAGCTAGCAATTTTACACATATGAAAGTTAGCAAAATTTTACATCTATTGAGATGTGCAAGATAGACTATTTTTGCATCTTCTTGAAATGTGTAACTTAGCAAACATTGCTTCTCCTTTGAGATAAGCAAGCTAGCAAGTTTGGCTCGGTGTTAGTTGGCTCCTCTTTGCTTGGGGACATTCACTCTTGAAGTGTCCTGGCTTCTTGCATTCATAGCATATCACTTGTTCTTTCTTGGGTTCAAATTTATTTTTAGTGTCATTTTTAAATTTATTCCTTTTTATAAATTTTTTAAACTTCTTTGTTAAGAGTGTCAGGTCATTATCACAATCCTCATCACTTGAATTTTCTTTCAAGTGGTCTTCTTGTATTCTCAGTGCTATATCCTTCCTGTTCTTTGGAAGGGTGTCCTTAATGTTGAATCTTGGATTTTGATGATAAAATCAATTGATGGGTTAATTGATCTAATCCATATTATTGAGTTAAGTGTGCAGGATTAACTACGATAACCAGAAAACACAAAGCAAGAATACCGGAGTCAAGTTCGATGGACGTTTAAGAGACCGAATAATTGTCGGAGATGCTGCCGGAAGCAACCGAGAAGAAATCGGGAATCTGTTGGAATTTTCGGAAGTTCGCCGAAGAGATCGTCGGAGGTTCGCGGAGATCACCGAGAAGGCTCGGCTACTCGTTAAAGTCATCACAAGATCGGGAGCTTGATGGGAGTTCGTCGGAAGAAGTTCGTCGGAAAGCTCGCCGGAACAAGACTCGACGTTCGCGGTTGAAAACTTGCTTAGGATGTTTTTAGTTATTTAGTTCACATGTAATTAGGATTAGGATTAAGAGATAATCCTATATCCTGGTTAGGGGTCAACTGGGCCCAAAATTAGACTTGGTTTGAGCTGAAATTAAAGCCCAACCTGTGAACCGAAGGGTTTGGCGGTGGCACCGCCAGTCCACTGTCAATGTCAGACACTGACAAGCGGTGGCACCGCTAGCATCGGGAACCAAAGAGAATTCAAATTTTGGAGCCCAAATTTGAATCCTCTTGAGGCCTATAAATACCCCTCAAATCTCAGCTGAGATTACAACTTTTTTAGAAGCAATTGATTGAGAGAAAGGTCTTAGAAAAGTCTTAACAAGTCTTGTTTTCAATTTGCTAGTGTTCACCTCCTTCTTTCTTGCTAAAAATCTGTAAGAGAGTGAACCACTTGTAAAAAGTTGTAAGAGGAGTATTTGCCCTTCCCTTTCAAGAGATTTGCTAGTGGAAGGTGGGACCCTCATCGAAGAGGGCATCGCAAGTGGATGTAGGTCATTTGACCGAACCACTTTAAAATCGGCGTGATCTCTGGTTTGCATTTCATTATTGCTATTTACATTACTGCAAACCTTCTTACGTGCTTTATTTCCTCATTACCTTTGCTGCACCACTTTACGAATACGCTTTCAAGTTAAGCACTTCTGAGTTCGATTTTTATCATACGAAAGATTTGTCAAAACCGACGTTTTAATCCGCTGCACTAATTCACCCCCCCCCCCCTCTTAGTGCCGCTCCGATCCTAACAATTGGTATCAAAGCTAGGCTCACTCTCATATTTGGTTTGATACCCAAGAGAGATGGCTTACTCCGGCATACATGAGGGTTATTCCATCACACGTCCACCCTTGTTTAATGGGTCGGATTACACTTATTGGAAGACTCGTATGAGGATCTTCTTCATTTCCATGGATTTCGAGCTTTGGACTATTATTGAAAACGGATTTCAAAAATTTTCTCTTCCGATGAGTGAATGGAATGAATCGGAGAAGAAGGTTTTTGCTTTAAACGCAAAGGCTATGAATGCCTTGTTTTGTGCACTAGACAAAAATGAATTTAATCATGTTTCAATTTGTGATTCGGCTTTTGATATTTGGAGAACTCTTGAGGTCACTCATGAAGGCAATAGCCGAGTGAAAGAGTCCAAAATCAACATCCTTGTACACTCTTATAAACTTTTCCGAATGAAACCAAGTGAGTCCATCGGAGACATGTACACTCAGTTCACGGATGTCATCAATGGACTCAAAGCTCTTAGTAAAGATTTTACTAACTTTGAACTAGTAACTAAAATCTTAAGATCCTTCCCTAAAAGTTGGGATCCAAAAGTTATGGCCATTCAAGAGGCCAAAGACCTTAAAACATTCCCTCTTGAAGAACTTATTGGGTCTCTAATGACCTACCAAATGACATGTCAAGCTCATGACGAGCTCGAGAACCCCCTTCCAAAGAACAGGAAGGACATGTCACTCACATCACAAGAAGATCACTTGAAAGGAACATCAAGTGATGAGGACAGTGACAATGACATTGCACTTTTGACTCAAAAATTTAAAAAATATTTAAGAAAGAATAAATTTAAAAATAATACAAAAAATAAATTTGAACACAAGAAGGACCAAGTGATTTGCTATGAGTGCAAAAAACTGGGACACTACAAGAATGATTGTCCTCAAGCCAAAAAGAGAACATCAAAGAAGAAGGCGCTCAAGGCAACGTGGGATGATTCAAGCGCATCCGAAGAAGAGGAGTCCAACACCGAGAAAGTTGCTCATTATGCCCTAATGGCCATCGGAGAAGAGGTAACGGATTTAATTGATGCAGATTTACCTTATCATGAATTATTAAATGCCTTCCATGAGTTATTTGATGAATGTAGGACAATTAGTAGAAAATATAAATTGCTAAAAAAGGAGCATGATAGTCTCACTTGTAATGTCGATAAATTAAAGACTGAATATCATGATAGTTTAGCTCCATGTATAAAATGCCATGATCTAGAAACTCTCCAAAAGGAGAACTTGCTACTTAAGGACACCTTGAAGAAATTCGAGGTTGGTAGCAAGTCTTTGAACATGATCCTTACAAATAAGGGTCACGTTCCTAAAAGAAGTGGAATCGGATTTGTGAGAAGCCCTCACCAAAATCCAACCACCTTCATTAAAGGCCCTATCTTACATGTTCGGCACCAAAGCAATTGTAACTTTTGTTACAAATATGGACATAAAACTTATAAATGTCCATTCAAGAAAATTAGTCCGAACAAACTAATTTGGGTTCCTAAAGGAACCATGATCAATTATATGCAATATGATGAACAAGTTAAATCAGTTTTTAAGGCACCCAAAAGAAAATGGGTACCTAAAAATAATCCCTTCTTGTAGAAATATACACCATCACAAGCTAGGAGCAAGAGATGGTATCTAGATAGTGGATGCTCAAGACATATGACTGGAGATCCATCTCATTTCTCTATGCTCACTAGCAAAGAAGAAGGGTACGTCACCTTCGGAGACAACAACCAAGGCAAAATCATTGGCAAGGGAACCATAGGTAAAAATTAAAATTTTCTATTGATGATGTCTTACTAGTTGATGGATTGAAACATAATCTCTTGAGTGTTAGTCAATTATGCGATAAAGGTTATATCGTTAGATTTGAATCAAATGTGTGTATTATTGAAAAATCAAACCATAACATAATTATGATTGCATTAAAACAAAATAATGTCTACACCATCAACCTTGATGAACTAAGTAATGAAATGTGCTTCTCTGCTTTAAATGATGATGCTTGGCTTTGGCATAGGAGACTAGGCCATGCAAGCATGAAACTAATATCTAAGATCTCATCTAGAGAATTAGTGCGAGAAATTCCAAATATAAAGTTTATTAAGGACAAAGTATGCGATGCATGTCAACTAGGTAAACAAATAAAAACTAGTTTCAAACCAAAAACTCAAATTAGCACCACTAGACCATTACAATTGATTCATTTGGACTTATATGGACCAATTGACACGACAAGTCTAGGAGGAAGCAAATATGCGTTTGTAATTGTGGATGACTATACTAGATACACTTGGACCTATTTCTTAGCTCACAAAAGTGATTGTTTCAAGTGTTTCTCTAAATTTTGTAAACTCACTCAAAACAAAAAAGGTTTCATGATTTCATCAATTCGGAGTGATCACGGTGGCGAATTTCAAAACCGTGACTTTCAAAATTTTTGTTAAGTTAATGGATACAATCACAACTTCTCCACTCCGAGGAATCTCCAACAAAATGGAGTAGTTGAAAGAAAAAATAGAAACCTACAAGAAATGGCAAGAACGATGTTAAATGAACATAGTTTACCTAAGTATTTTTGGGTCGAAGCCGTAAATATGGCTTGCTACATCATGAATAGAGTCCTAATAAGACCATCCCTATCAAAAACTCCCTATGAATTATGGAATAACAAAAAACTAAATATTTCCTATTTTAAAGTTTTCGGTTGTAAATGCTTTATTTTGAATGAAAGGGATGCCTTAGGAAAGTTTGATGCTAAATCCGATGAAGGCATCTTTCTTGGTTACTCTTCCGTTTCTAAGGCTTTTCGGGTTTTTAACAAAAGAACCTTAGTGATAGAAGAGTCTATTCATGTAGTTTTTAATGAAATTTCTAATTTAAAGAAAAATAATTTTGATGATGATCTTAGTTTTGATAATTTAAATTTAAATGAACCACCTCCTCAAAATAGCAACTTGGATGCACCTTCTTCCAAAATTTCCTTACCCAAGGAATGGAAGTATATAGATGCTCATCCAAAGGAGCTAATTATAGGAGATACATCAAAAGGGGTTCAAACTCGTTCCTCTTTCAAGAATTTTTGTGCTAACACCGCCTTCCTCTCTCAAATCGAACCTAAATGCATTGACGAGGCCTTAAAAGATAATTTTTGGGTTCTTGGAATGCAAGAGGAATAAGGTATGGAAGCTTGTTCCTAGACCTAGTGACCATTTAGTCATTGGTACTAAATGGGTCTTTAGAAATAAGCAAGACAAAAATGGTATCGTGGTTAGAAACAAGGCTAGATTAGTGGCCAAAGGTTTCAACCAAGAAGAAGGTATCGATTACGAAGAAACCTTCGCTCCCATGGCTCGATTAGAAGCCATAAGGATGCTCCTTGCTTATGCTAGTAGTAATAATTTTAAACTGTTTCAAATGGATGTCAAAAGTGCTTTCTTAAATAGTTTTATTTCCGAAGAAGTATATGTCAAACAACCTCCCGGATTTAAAAATTCTCTTCTTCCTAATCATGTATTCAAATTGACTAAGGCTCTCTATGGCTTGAAACAAGCTCCTAGAGCTTAGTATGAAAGGCTTAGTTCCTTTTTTATTTTAAATAATTTTACCAAAGGCAAGGTTGATACTACATTGTTTATCAAACATTTTGAAAATAATTTTCTTATTGTGCAAATTTATGTTGACGATATTTTTTTTGACTCTTCGGATGAATCACTATGTGAATCATTTGCCAAATATATGAGTCATGAATTTGAAATGAGTTTAATGGGTGAATTAACTTTCTTTTTGGGATTACAAATCAAACAACTTAGTGATGGTATATTTCTTAACCAATCTAAATATACATTAGAATTGTTAAAATGATTTAACATGGATAATTCAAAAGCAACAAACACCCCTATGAGTACTTCGACTAAGTTAGATATGGATGAAAATAGTGAAAATTTCGATCAAAAAACATATAGGGGAATGATAGGTAGTCTACTCTACCTCACCGCGACTAGACCGGATATTATGTTTAGTGTAGGACTTTACGCTAGGTTTCAATCTAATCCTAATTTATCTCATCTTAAAAGTGTTAAAAGAATATTTAGGTATCTTAAAGGAACTCCAAATTTAGGATTATGGTATCCAAAATCTGAAAATTTTGATTTAATAGCTTATGCAGATGCCGATTTTGGCGGATGCAGGATAGATAGAAAAAATACATCCGGAACATGCCAATTTTTAGGACATGCACTTGTTTCTTGGACTTCCAAGAAACAAAATTCAGTTGCACTATCTACGGCGGAAGCCGAATACATTGCTACAAGTGCATGCTGTGCACAAGTTGTTTGGATGAAAAATACATTAGAAGACTATGGAATTCACTTCAAAAACGCTCTCATAAAATATGATAATACTAGTGTCATATGTCTTACCAAAAATCCAATTCAACACTCTAGAACTAAGCATATCGATATTAGGCATCATTTCATACGCGATCATGTCCTTAACAATAATGTTGTTTTAGAATTTATTGACATAAAGCATCAATTGGCAGATATTTTTACAAAAGCCTCAAATGAAGACCAATTTGAATTCATTAGAAGCGAACTAGGCATGTTAAATTGTCCCTGAAAATAAGCTTGTTTGAATATATTTTCCGAAAAATGTCTCATCCTTTTCCGTTCTTCTATGGATTTGACTTCATCATTCTCCTTCGATTCAAAATGACATATTAAAGTACAACTCATTATCTTAACCTTACTTGAGTCAAACACCTTTGAAAAACAAAAGGGGAAGAAAATTTTTTTTTTCTTCTTCTTCCGCAGCACGCCAGCGGTGGCACCGCCAGAACCGGCGCTAGCCCGAGACACCCTATAAATTCCAAATGGTTAGGGCCAGCAGTGACACCGCCCCCAACCCGTGCAGACCTCCCTCAAACTCTCCCAAAAACTTCCTAACTCTCATTCTAACCTCTAGAAGTCTTGGAAAGGGATTCTTATTGGTCCAAGCTCTCCATCCTCCAAGAAACACTCCATAAGGTAAAATCTTTCCTTCCCCTTCTTCTTGTTTTACCTACTCATTACAATTTCATTTTTTTTTTTCTTTCATCTTGTCTAGACAATGGCCCCTAAGAGATCAAAAGGGAAAAGGATTGAAGGAGATTCATATGACCACGATCTTTTTAGATTCAAAGAAGATGCCCTTAGGTTTCCAAAATTTGAAACAAGATGTATCCATAAGGGTAAACACGTTGATCTCGATGAACTAGGAGACTTAGAACCCATTAGGTGGTTTGCTCATCTAGAGGCCCTACCTCTCCTACAAATAGATGAACCAATTTATCCTAGGTTAGTTAGGCTCTTTTATGCAAACCTATGGGTAGATGATGATAGCCTAAGTACTTACCTTTTAGGAACACAAATTAGGATTTCTGATAATACTATTTGTGAACTAATTGGAATCACTGAAAAAGATAGGGGCTGCTATTTTAAAGGTAAATGGGATGTTAATATAATAGGAGCAACTTACACCGAAGCTGTCGAAACTATTTTTGCAAACTCGGACCTCGGAATAATACCCAAGAGTTGCGAACACTTACTACCTTTTTATTCTAAGATTCTTCATCATATCATAACAAGCATATTATTTCCTAAGCAATATCATCTTGATGAAATGAGTCTACTAGAGATAAGCACCATGTATTGGATTATGACCGGTCAACATAACTGTTTTGGATACTCAATACGGCAACACATGCAGGATATTACAGCTAAAGATACTATGTTGCCATATTGTCACGGACAAACTTCTAAACAAGGTGTTTGATGTAATACTTAGGTATGTCCATGTCTTTTGGCATATTCATGCCTTGTACAGCATGTAAAGGGGGCCGAAGGCTTAATAGTCTCATTTTAGTTGGGTTGGTGGCCTCTTTAGGCTTGTAAATAAAGGTTATGTCATGTGGACATGTGTGAGAGATTTTCGGTCTGTAATGGACCATTTTACCCTTTGTTGTGCCACTGTTCAGAGCTTGTAAAGTCTATTTGTAATTTGCATTGTCTATGAAGTGTTTTTCAGAGATGTTTGCTTGTGGATCCCGATTGAGGCATTCTCTCTAACCCGTTCTCTCTTTTGGTGGTCCTAAGGGACAATGGGAGGCTTCGAGGAGGCTGACCTTTGCGGACGGACATGCAAGGGTGCCGCATGACTTAGGCAAAACCAGCTAAGTCCGTGACAGATGGTATCAGAGCGGGACAAGCACTCATAGAAACACTTAGCATGCAAACGTGGGGGACCTAGCGGGGCTGTGTTGAGGGCAGTCAGCACACACGCGACCGTTTTGGGGAAAACAGGCATGGAGATGTAGGGAAAAGGAGTCGCTCGGAGGAGCGGGCATATGAGATTAGCATTCAGAGGAATGGCCAACCCTTCGCGCAAGAGGCACCACGAGAACAGACAAGCTTGGAAGAATGTGGAGCGCACAAAGGTTGGGATGGCTGAGTTTGAGCTACGGCTCAACATTGACAACTATACATGATGGTGCTCAAGCCAAGCGAGGCACTTGGTAAAGGATGAGACCATCCAAGGTGGAATGAGTTGCTCAACGACCAAAAGAGTTATGCAAAGCTCACAGAGGTGAGGGGAATTGCTAACTCGAAGAATTTGGTACTCATGCATGGGCTTGTATGCGGACGATGGAATGTTCGTGGCCATCCCAAGGCGACCGAAACTCAGCGCCATGGAGCATTGAAACTTTCTCTTCGGCATGTGAAGGATACGTCCATAGGAGGCTGAAGTGTGCAACGAGTTCAGCATGTTGCTAGGCCTTGAGGGGTGCAGCGGGGACTGTATTGACGGGGAGTCGCAATCTAGCAAGTGAGTTTGCAGGAGGCAGAACAATGCACAGTTTGTTCAGCAGATCGGAGTAGTCGAAGGGGATGGTGGTCTCCGAAACGAAGAGAGATGTTGCGGATAGTTATCCAGGAGGGATAAGTCCCGGCTCTCTAGAGGGAGAATCATGTGGGATGGACCTCACATGTTGAGGAGGAGTACCTCAACAAACAACAACTCCACGAAGCTCGATGGACTGAGCAAGCGGCGAGGAGTCGTCGCATGATCTCGCTTGAGAGAATGCATTGGTGGATGCATTGCGAGATCAAGTGGGGGAGCGACCCAAAGCAACTTAAATGAAGGTACACTTGGAGTCGATGTGGAGATCGGACTCAAGGGAAGGCTGACCCATGGAATGGTGGGCGCGAGGGCCACCATCGACTCAATGCAAAAACGAGGAGCGGAGCAACTTGGGTGTAACTTGGCGAAGTACTCAAGCCGCATGAAGGGAGCCAGCATAGAAGTTGGAACGTGGAGCAGAGGCACAGTGCTTTTCTTAGACAGAGGTTAAGGACATGAACTCTTGCAGAGGCAAGAGTAGGATCATGTTGTTCCAGGGGTCCTTCTTTCTAACGGAGCGGACTCATCTTGCATGGTGCCAATGACGAAGGGAGCTTCTGGGCACATGCACCTTATCTCGGAGGAGCATTTGATGGAGGAACTAAGGCGACTCAATTTGCAGAGGCGAAGTTGGGTTCAGAAGGCCTTAGCACGGGACAAGATGACGTAGAGGCGAGTACTCTTGAAGAATATGCCACAGTGTTGCCATTCAAGTTGCCATGAAGGAAGCAGTGCGTAGCGGAGATTGTGCTGGTAGGGGCAGAGGCCCAAGATCCAGACAATAGTGCACAAATTACAGTGAAGTCGGTGGACTTCGGGAGCTACTAGGCGACGGACTGTCCTAGAGCGGTACTTCATCTAGGTGTGACCCAAGAGTGGGTGGATGAAGGTCGATTGCCAAATGAGCGAACAAAATCGAAGGTGGAGGAGACCCTATGATGTATTGGCAGAGGCCACACATGGAGGGTTCACAATTCGAGTTTATTCCATAAGGATCAGAATGCAATGGAGATGTCACCAGGAGGCAACATGGTGCAGCGGATCGTGGTGGAACAGTTCGATGGCAATGCGATACACACGACCTAGTCCCGGGAGGGACTAGATCATATGGAGGTATGATCGGGAGCTACTGGGAGCTCCACTTCGATGAATAACACGACGGCAAGAAGGGCTATGGATTCAAGGAGTGAAGGCCATGGTACCGCAGAGGCGGGTCTTCCGTGCGTGCATCAAATTTTGCATCGGATGAAAACCTTGGTCATCAGCATATGGGGGCTGGGTTCCACCAAGGGAAAAGTTCGAATGCAAGTACCAGTGAGTTCCATGGGAGGAACTTGATCATGCAGAGGTATGATCGAAGCAACTGGAGAGTTGGACTGCTCCAGAGCTCATATTCGCTTAAGGGAGCCCGACAAGTCAGAGGACAAGGCCGAGTAAGCGAACGTTGCTACCAAGGAATCTAAGGAGAACAGAATTGGTGCAAACCCTACAACGTGATGGCAAAGGCCATGCATGGGAGTTGCAGTCTGTCTCTCCATCGACCAAACAGACTGCTTGGAGAACACAGAAGTGTTGAAGCAGGGGGGGTCGAAAGGGGCGAGGAAGTGACGACGAGTCCAGAGGGACTTAGCTACCCAAAATTAAGCATCAGTTAGAATGGAGGTGGACTCAGAGGAGTGCCACGGAGACATATCTACTGATCGTGAAGAAAAGGGATGCAGATGCGAGGCGACGGATAGTAGGGCCATGGGCATGGCAGCGCCATGGTATCGCAGAGGCGGGACTTCCGTGAAAGTCATTGATCCCTTGCTCTCATGGAGGGAGAGCGCTTGGTCATGAAAGGGGTCGAGGAGGTGGAGAATGCAGAGGCAATCTCCAAGTACCGAGACAAGGCTGAAGGGCAGAGGCCGAAGAACTTCGTAAGACCGGTGTCAATGTGCTTCTCATCAAGATAGCCGAAAGTGAAGGACTTCGGGTCATGCAAGAGTGCATAACCAAGGAATGAAGCAGGCAGTACGCAGTGCTGTACCTTTGCTGCTACTTAGTGGAGTAGGCGGCAGGGTTGATGGAGAAGACGATACAATCCCAGAGGTGACCAAACCTATGAGAGAACTACTCCAAGTGGGGTGAAAACTTCCTACATTCCAGAAGTTCAATGGCATTGAGAAGGTGAATCACAGTAGCTAACTCAACGCAAGGAGTGCAAACACTTTAAGTGCTTCAGAAGTGTGAGCAAAGAGCAGGCGAAGGCCAGTAACCAACTCGATGCATGAAGTACAACCTCGAGGAGGCGGGCGAAGTCAAGTAACCTTTGCCTTCTCAACTCTTAAGAGAATGGGCGAAACTGAGTACCCCAATTCTCTTATCTATCCAGCAGAGGAGCTCTGCACAAGTTCAAAGACCCTTCGAAGATAATGGAAGATAATAGTTGTCAAATCCTCACCAATGGTGATCAGTGCTATTGAGAGTAGATTGTCCGCTTCATTTCCCAACGAAATGCCAATCGAAAGCGGAAGTGATGCGAACCTACTTGGATGTGACAACTAAGTGAAAGAAGAGTCAATGAGCAAATTTTGTGGAGGAAGGACCCAAAACTTCAGAAGTTTGCGAGATGATGCTCGTTAAAGCTCCAACAAGCATCCACCCAGTTCAAGCAGCATGAGGCATTTTGAGAGACTAGCGCAGTAAGGACGGTCTTTTCCTTCATCTGGGGGATCCGCAGGAATCAACAAGGATCAACACAACTCAGCCAACCCCACACCAGAGTCAGAGTCATTGGTGAGTTGAAACAGCATGGCAGATCAAAGGTCGACTACTCAAAAATCGCAGTGGAGAGCAGCTAGGAGCCAAGAGGTACATTGTAGCTGGAGCAGAAGATTGAAGACTCAGCAAAGGCGAGGAGTTGCAGTGTCGACAAAGGCTTCAACAAGGACGTCGAAGGAATAAGTGGGGGAGAATGTCACGAACAAACTTCTAAACAAGGTGTTTGATATAATGCTTAGGTATGTCCGTGTCTTTTGGCATATTCATGCCTTGTACAGCATGTAAAGGGGGCCGAAGGTTTAATAGTCCCATTTTAGTTGGGTTGGTGGCCTCTTTAGGCTTGTAAATAAAGGTTGTGTCATGTGGACACGTGTGAGAGATTTTCGATCTGTAATGGACCATTTTACCCTTTGTTGTGCCACTGTTCAAAGCTTGTAAAGTCTGTTTGTAATTTGCATTGTCTATGAAGTATTTTTCGGAGATGTTTGCTTGTGGATCCCGATTGAGGCGTTCTCTCTAACCCGTTCTCTCTTTTGGTGGTCCTAAGGGACAATGGGAGGCTTCGGGGTGGCTGACCTTTGCGGACGGACATGCAAGGGTGCCACACGACTTAGGCAAAACCAGCTAAGTCCGTGACAATATGGGGGGTTAATCACTAGATTTCTTCTTGCCTATGACGTTTGCATCCCACCCGATGAAGAAACAATTCAAAGTGATAGATATAACATCATCAATAAAAATCTACTTAAGAGACTTATGTACACATTTAACAATGGAATATGGGTGAGACAACCTAGAAGGACTGATCATATTCCTCCACCAGTAGAACAACCAGAAACACTAATTTTTAGGGGAAATGAATCTCCTCCTCCTAGTCCCTTTAGCGCACCACCTTCAGCTCTTGTTTCATCCTTTGAAGGACTCATTATGGAAGAACTGTCTCAGATCAAATTCCAACAAGAACAACTCAAATGGCAGCAAGAACAAATTCAACTCCAGCAAATTGAAATCTTGAAGGAACTACGACAAATGAATCAAAAAAAATATGTTATGTATCAGCACTGTGGATTACCTCCTAAGGATTAATTGATGTATCTTTTTATTCTATTGTGTTTACTCTTAATATCAAGAACAAATTCAACTCCAGCAAATTGAAATCTTGAAGGAACTATGACAAATGAATCAAAAAATAGATTTTATGTATCAGCACTATGGATTACCTCCTAAGGATTAATTAATGTATCTTTTTATTCTATTCTGTTTACTCTTAATATCAAGTTCGAAGCCTATCATCTTTTGAACGAAAACTGAACATTCTTCTTAGTTGTATTTTTAAAAAAATTCTGGATGAATGCTGATTTTGTTTTTCTCTATTGATTTGATGATCACAAATTGTGTGTTTCAAAGTCTCGTCTCCTTTTTGTTGATGACAAAGGGGGAGAAAAGTGATGACTTGTACCATTTTGATAGCATGACTTATATGTGATATGAATGTCTTATATGACTTGTACCATTTTGATAGCATGACTTATAAGTGATATGAATGTCTTATATGCCTTGCAAAATCTTTGAGAATATCACAAGATTGATTGATCATATTGAAAGCATGCCTTACATCTATATCATGAAATTCATGTTGAAAATCTTTATCTCCTGTCATAGTGAAAATCGTCCCTTATCACTTGACTTGAAAATGATTTTCATAGAAGTTTCGTATTTACTATTGCTTAATGAGAATAACGATAAGTTCTACGGTTAGAACTTATCGGTTTATACTTGAATTCAATGGGATGGAATTCAAGTGTTTTTATCTTCTCATAATATGGCATATAGATAGGGGGAGTTACATTTAACTCCGTCATCAATTGATTGTCATCATCAAAAAGAGGGAGATTGTTGAATCTCGGATTTTGATGATAAAATCAATTGATGGGTTAATTGATCTAATCCATATTATTGAGTTAAGTGTGCAGGATTAACTACGATAACCAGAAAACACAAAGCAAGAATACCGGAGTCAAGTTCGATGGACGTTTAAGAGACCGAAGAATCGTCGGAGATGCTGCCGGAACCAATCGAGAAGAAATCGGGAACCTGTCGGAATTTTTGGAAGTTCGCCGAAGAGATCGTCGGAGGTTCGCGGAGATCACCGAGAAGGCTCGGCTACTCATTAAAGTCATCACAAGATCGGGAGCTTGATGGGTGTTCATCGGAAGAAGTTCGTCGGAAAGCTCGCCGGAACAAGACTCGACGTTCGCGGTTGAAAACTTGCTTAAGATGTTTTTAGTTATGTAGTTCACATGTAATTAGGATTAAGATATAATCCTATATCCTGGTTAGGTGTCAACTGGGCCCAAAATTAGATTTGGTTTGTGTTAGGATCAAGAGCACTAAGAGGGGGGGGGGGGGTGAATTAGTGCAGCGGAAATCTTTCGACGATAAAAACGTTCGAACGATAAAAACGATTTCGGTGTGAAAGCCGATTCTAAGATTACTTTAACTTAAGATCAAGCGAGATGACGTTAAAGTCAATCTATGAAGGCAGTTTGCAGTTATGATGAAAACCAAAATATAAGCGCAAACTAAAATATGATGTTCGTACGAAGAAACTGATTTACGTCTAAATGCTGATTCGTAAATCACTTGATTAGGCGAGATGCAGCTTAAGCAAGGATATAAAGGCAGTTTGCAGTTAAGATAGAAATCAAAACGTAAACGCAAACTGAAATATGATGATCGTACGAAAAAATAGATTTACGTCTAAACGCTTATTCGGAAAGTGCAAAGCTTGAAACCTGAACGTATATACGCAGAAAGCAGTAAGCTTTAGAGGAGGTTTACAGTAAAGATAATATGCTCAAAGTAAATGCAAACCAAGATTTAGAGTGGTTCGGTCAATCTTGACCTACTCCACTTTTGGCTTCCTCCACCGATGAGGTCACCGATGTCAACTAGAGGCCTTCCTTCAATAGGCGAAGGCCAACCACCCTTTTACAGTTTCACTTCTTTTGACGGGCTTAGGAGACAACCCTTACAGAATTTTCTCTCCTCTCTTTACAGCTCAGAACTTGGAAGAAAAGAGGGAGAAGAACTTTTGGCCTTTACAACAATTTTAAGCTCTAAAAATCACAGAACAAGATCAAGATTTCGGTGTGTATTCTCTGTGCTTTCAGTGCTGAATGGGTGGGGTATTTATAGGCCCCAACCCAGTTCAAATTTGGAGCTCGAAGCTATCAATTCCCGGAATTCCGGGATCAGGCGGTTGCACCTCCTGACTGGAGCGGTTGCACCGCCTGGCAGAGCTCGAAGACTGAGCCTCTAGGCGGTGCCACCTCCTGTCAGGGGCGGTTGCACCTCCTGCCAGAGCTCGAAGACCAAGCTCAAGCGGTGCAACCTCCTGACTAAGGCGGTTGCACCGCTCAACTAGTGCTCGGAGACCGAGCCCAGGCGGTGCCACCTCCTGTTAGGGGAGGTTGCACCGCCCAGTCTCGCTCGGAGACTGAGCCCAGGCAGTGCCACCTCCTGGCTGGGGCAGTTGCATCGCCCAGTCTCGCTCGGAGACTTAGCCCAGGCGGTGCTACCTCCTGGCTTGGGTGGTGACACCTCCTGCCAGAAATCAGGGTCCGAATGGGTTGATCCATTCGGCCCAATTTGGGTTTTTCAAGGGCCCAATTGCCCCAAGATTAAGTTAATGGGATCACCTCCCATTTCCAACTTAATCATTGTGCTAACTACGATATTTCCTAAGACATTTATTGCAACTTGCTCCGGTGCATCAATCGCTTCTTCCGGCGAGCTTCCGGCGAACTTCCGTCGATCATCCGATGAACCCTCGGTGATGCTCCTGCAGACTTCCGGCAAACTCCTGGACTTGCGACGATCCACTTGGCGAGTTCTGACGAGCTTCTTTGGCAAGCTCATGGACTTCTCGGATTTGTTCCCGTAGAACCTCCGACGACTGTCCGAACTTCCATCGAACTCTCGAACTCCCAACGTGATCATTGTCTTGATTCCGGCGCAACTCCTGCTGCATGTCTTACTTCCATCGTAGTTAATCCTGCACATGTAAAACAAAACTTCGATCCAGACAATTAATCCTAAGTAATTAACCAAGTTGTCCGGCATGTCATTGGTCCCTCGACGCTTTGTCCGATTCTCCGGCGCATCGTCCTCTCCTGCGGCCTATTGTCCAATCGGCCAGTTGACTCCGTAACTCCGATATCCTTGGCACAATACCCGCTCTTCTTAGCCCGATGCCCGAGTCCACGACCTGAAACCTTCTGTCGATACGTCGACCGATCCACCGGCCCGACGTCCAATCTTCTGACATGTTCTTCCGGCACAACATGATTTTCCTGCTTTAATTGTCTCATCCTGATCGAAGCATCCTGCGTCACTCAAAACGCAGATTAAATCTTAAACATATATCAAGTAGTTTCATTATCAAAATACGAGATTCAACAATCTCCCCCTTTTTGATGATGACAACTACTTGATGACGAAGTTAAACTTAACTCCCGGAGTTTAAACAAACTCCCCCTATCAATATGCCATATTGATAGAATCTTGAATTCAAACTGAATTCAAGTCATTGCAATATTCATCATGAATACTTGCAACACGTCATCATGAACTTATGCATAAACTTATACATAACATGTCATGTCATCAACATACTTCTCCCCCTTTGTCATCAACAAAAAGGAGAAGTACCACAATCAAGTGTTTGTGATATTGGTTCAACTCATTGCATGAAAAATATAATATCAAGTTTTATCATCATGCAAGTTTGCTATTATCAAATATCAACATGTAAAATTGTGATGTAAGCTTTTGATATCATAACGCAAACATTTCAAGTGTTTATCAATTGTAGCATTTCATCACATGGTAAGATATCAACGCGTAAAATTACGATACAAGTTCTTGATATCTTAACGCATGATGCAAACATGGCATAATGCAAATTTGGTAATCATAGCATCAATTCATATATCTCTTGATGATGCAAGCATTGTAAATATGGCAATCATATTAATTCATATTTCTCTTGATGATGCAAGTATGGCATAATCATAGCATCAGTGTTCATAGCATCAATTCATATATTTCTCCCCCTTTATCATCAACAAAAAGGAGAACGATATAAGCAAATTTTAAGCATAAGTGCTTGTAATTATTCATGTCATAACTAGGTTCATATCATTTTCCAACAGTGAGTGATAGGATATCAATTATACAAACATCTCAAGGAAAACATGACATGGAGATAGCTTTGAAAACTTCTTCCTTTTTATCTGTTATTATCTTTTTGCATGAAGGAGGAAGACTATTTGTGATACCAACTATTTGTGATACATGCTATTTGTGAGTTTACTTCGAGTGAAGTTAAAATCGATGAGAGATTAAATCATGCTTCAGTTTTACAAGGATCAAGATATGTATGTGAAACAAATCCTTGCAAGTAAAAACACTTTCATCCATATTCATCAAATCCATTTCTCAAAAAAAATATTTTTCACATGATATGTGTATGAGAGATGTATTTGCTAGTTGATTACATATGTCAAAAATCAATGACATATGCTTGTTAAGTTCGGAAGAGAGTAATGTATCGAGAAAATCTGATTGTTAGGATCAAGAAAATCCAAAAATGAAATTTGACTCTTTCTTGCATTCGGACAAGGTTTTGCTATAGATATTCAATTACAATCATGAAGGTAAAGCATGCTTATTATCATGGAAGTTTTGTATTCAAGCACATAATTTCCAACATTTAATTGTGTAAAATCATTATGGCAATCAAGTGATTTGATCATTCAATCAAGAAAGTTCAAAAAATAATTTTAACACGTTCAATCATTCGGACGTATTTTTACAATAGTTTTTCAAATACAATCATGAAGATAAGGTATGCTCATCATTATGGTAGTACGATGGCAAGTTTACAATTTTAAGACACACAAGCTAGTAATTTTGAGATGTTCAAGAAAGCAACTCTTGTTTCTTGAAATATAAGTTTTGCTAGATGTGCAAGTTAACTTTTTGCTTATGCAAGATATCATTCCTTGGTGATGTTCAATATAGCAAGTTCTACATCATGCAAGCTAGTGAATCTTATAACATTTTAGAACATGCATAATCACCAAAGCATCATAAATTTTAATGACGTGCAAAATTATAAATTTTGCATGTTTGCATTTGTGCATCTTGAGATTTGCAAGATAGCACTTCTTGGTGATGTTCAAGATAGCAATTCCTTTTCTTTTGAGAAGTGTAATTATTTTCTTTCTCCTTTTTTTTGAATTATATGAGCTAGCAAATTAGCTTTCAAGCATGTTTTGCTCCCCCTTTGTCATTGTCAAAAAGAAGGGAAGACCCTTTACGTTAATTTCTAAATTATGACAAAGGTAAATAGTATTGATGAAAATTCAAGTCTTGAATGTCAAAACAATTATTTTATCATGAATATTTCATCATTGCATGCATCATTATCATCATATATATTTTTAAAACATATAAACTCATTATTATATGATTCCAAATCATCATTCCTATTATTTCAATCATTGTTTCAATCATCTTTATAGCTTATCATGCACAATATGTCAAACCATCTAACATGATACAAACATTTATTTTCAAAGTATTTATCACTATTTTCATGTATGATAATAAAGTGTTCATGATACCGAACATTAAATCAATATTTTTAAGTATTTATCACTTCATTTTGATCATGATACCAAACATTCATCATTTAGAGCATTCATGACATTAAATCAACATTTATAATACTTCATTTTAGCAACAACTCATAGCATTTTAAATCATGATTCACATCAAATGCAATACATCACATCATAATTAAAAGGCTCAAGTATTGCGTGCATCATTGCAAATCATAAATGTTTCATATCATGATGATATCAATTTTGTTAAATTATATCCTACCATGCATGATCATAACTTTTCATTTGTATATATCAAAATAAATTAATGAATATTTCATGTATTCATATCATCACATAAGGAATATCAAGAAGAAAATAATTGGGTGATGAGATAAACCTTTCATGAATACAAAGAATCATATCATGAATACAAGGAATACAGGTCACAATCATTCAAGAGAAAAATCATCATTCATTTTCAATTCATTCAATTTGACAAATCATGATCATGATTTTGATAAAACTCATTTCAAATTTAAATAATCAAAATCATTTTTGTGGCTCACAAAATTTATAACATAAATAGATTCATGATTTCATTGATAATATATTTTTCTCCCTTTTTTTAAGTGTTTCATCTTAAGTGATCGATTTCATGTTAGCATGCCTTTTCATTTATGTCTAATCAAAACATGCATCAATTTTTAAAGCCACTATTATTATCATGAAAATTGATAATCCATAATTATCAAGAATCATCATACATAATTTCAAAAATATATACTCATTAATCATAACATCAAATTAAATATGATTTAATATACTCAAAATCGAGAAATAACAATGAAAATCAACATGATACACATTATTACTTCTTAACCATGATTTCATATTTTCAATCAAAATCATTTTGTTAGTTTATCATAAAATATGCAATATTATCATTTTCGAAATTACTAGTATGATCATAATATTTTTTTTAAACATTAATTCTAAACTAAAAAAGAAAATACATCATGAAAGCATCAAGTAATTTCAAAATAAATTAGGGGGATTTCGATTACCTCATCATTGAAAGCGATTAAGGCGTAGTTTGCCACCTCGCCTTTCTTGATTTTCTCCTCGTCTTCGGAGGAGCTCGATTCATCCCACTTTGTGTTCTTCTTCTTTGGCCTCTTCCTTTGTTCAAGTTTATTGTTTATTTTAGATTTTTGTTTAATAAACTTATTAAGATTTAGTGTTCGAAGTTCAAGTTCATCATTGTTTATTTCATATCACTTGAGTCATCGCTCAGGTGGTATTCATTTGTCCGGAGTTCCAAATGTTGAATCTCGTATTTTGATGATGAAACCACTTGATATGTGTTTATAATTTAAACTGCATTTTGAGTGATGCAGGTCTACTCGATCAGGATTAGACAATTAAGGCAGGAGGAATTGACGTTGCACCGGAGGAGATCACGTTAGGATATTGGATGGCAGAAGGCTTCGGACGTCGGGCATCGGGCCAAGAGTGGAATTGCGCCAAGGATATCGGCGTTGCGGAGGTCAACCGCTGATTGGGCAATAAGCCGCAAGAGAGGACGATGCGCCGAAGAATCGGACGAAGCGCCAACCAATGATGTGCCGGGCAACAGAATGTCAATTCGCTTTATAATAATTGTCTAGATCGGAGTAGAGTTTTTGCTTATGTGTGCAGGATTAACTACGATAACGATGAAGACATAAAGCGAAACAAAGTGTTGGAGTCAAGCACGAAGGATTCGTTGGGAGTTCGAGAGTTCGACGGAAGTCCGAAGGTTCGTCGGGAATGCTGCCGGAACTAGCCGAGAATGAGTAGGGAGCTTGCCGAAGGGTTTTTCGGAAGCTCGTCGGAAGGTTCGTTGGAAGTTCGCGGAGCTCACCGAGAAAGATCGGAGCTTACCGAAGAAGCTTGTTGGAACTCGCCTTTTACTCTAATATCCCACTAAGTTGTAAAGTCTGTTTGTAATTTACATTGTCTATAAAGTGTTTTCGAAAATGTTTGCTTGTGGATCCCGAATGAGACATTTTCTCTAACCCATTTTATCTTTTGTGGGTCCTAAGGGATCATGGGAGGCTTCGAGGAGGCTGACCTTTACGGACGAACACGCAAGGGTGCCGCACGACTTAGGCAAAACTAGCTAAGTCCATGACAAATGGTATCAGAGTGGGATAAGCACTCATAGAAACACTTGGCATGCAAACGTGGGCCACCTAGCGGGGCTGCGTTGAGGGCAGTCACCACACGCGTGACCGTTTGGGTGAAAACGGGTATAGAGATGTAGG
The DNA here is from genome assembly GCF_036884655.1 of Musa acuminata AAA Group. Classification (NCBI taxonomy): domain Eukaryota; kingdom Viridiplantae; phylum Streptophyta; class Magnoliopsida; order Zingiberales; family Musaceae; genus Musa; species Musa acuminata. The sequence continues at coordinate 11,940,569 of NC_088359.1, forward strand.
AAAAATGAGTCGCTCGGAGGAGCGGACATCTAAGATTAGCATTCAAAGGAATGACCAACCCTTCATGCAAGAGGCACCATGAAAATAAGCAAGTTTGGAAGAATGCGGAGTGCATAAAGTTTGGGATAGCTGAGTTTGAGCTACGGCTCAACGTTGACAACTATACTTGATGGTGCTCAAGGCAAGTGAGGTGCTTGATAAAGGATAAGACTATGCAAGGTGGAATGAGTTGCTTAGCGACCGAAAGAGTTGTGCAAAGCTCACAGAGGTGAGGGGAATTGCTAACTCGAAGAATTCGGTACTCATGCATGGGCTTGTATGCGGACGATTGAATGTTTGCGGACATCCCCAAGCGATCGAAACTCAACGTCATAGAGCATTGAAACTTTCTCTTGCAGCACTTGCAGCACTTGCAGCTATGTATTCGGCTTCCGCCGTAGATAGTGCAACCGAATTTTGTTTCTTGGAAGTCCAAGAAACAAGTGCATGTCCTAAAAATTAGCATGTTCTGAATGTACTTTTTCTATATATCCTGCATCCGCCAAAATCGACATATGCATAAGCTATTAAATTGAATTTATCATATTTTGGATACCATAATCCTAAATTGGGAGTTCCTTTAAGATATCTAAAAATTCTTTTAACACTTTTAAGATGAGATAATTTAGGATTAGATTGAAACCTAGCGCAAAGTCCTACACTAAACATGATATCCGGTCTAGTCGTGGTGAGGTAAAGGAAACTTCCTATCATTCCCTTATACGTTTTTTTATCAAAGTTTTCACTATTTTCATCCATATCTAACTTAGTGGAAGTACTCATATGAGTGTTTATCACTTTTGAACCATCTATGTTAAATTGTTTTAACAATTCTAATATATATTTATATTGATTAAGAAATATACTATTACTAAGTTGTTTAATTTGTAATCCTAAAAAGAATGTTAGTTCTCTCATTAGGCTCATTTCAAATTCATGACTCATACATTTGACAAATGATTCACATAGTGATTCATCCGAAGAACCAAAACTAATATCGTCAACATAAATTTGAACAATAAGAAAATTATTTTCAAAATATTTGATAAACAATATAGTATCAACCTTGCCTTTTGTAAAATTATTTAAAATAAGAAAGGAACTAAGCCTTTCATACCAAGCTCTAGGAGCTTGTTTTAAGCCATAGAGAGCCTTAGTCAATCTAAATACATAATTAGGAAGAAGAGAATTTTCAAATCCGGGAGGTTATTCAACATACACTTCTTCGGAAATAACACCATTCAAGAAAGCACTTTTGACATCCATTTGAAATAGTTTAAAATCATTACTACTAGCATAGGCAAGGAACATCCTAATGGCTTCTAATCTAGCCACAAGAGCGAAGGTCTCTTCGTAGTCGATACCTTCTTCTTGGTTGAAACATTTGGCCACTAGTCTAGCCTTGTTTCTAACCATGATACCGCAATCATCTTGCTTGTTTTTAAAGACCCATTTAGTACGAATGACTAAATGGTCACTAGGTCTAGGAACAAGCTTCCATACCTCATTCCTCTCAAATTGGTTCAATTCCTCTTGCATTGCAATAACCCATGAATCATCTTTCAAGGCTTCATCAATGCATTTAGGTTCAATTTGAGAAAGGAAGGCGGCGTTAGCATAAAAATTTTTGAAGGAAGAACGAGTTTGAACCCCTTTTGATGTATCTCCTATAATTAGCTCCTTTGGATGAGCATCTACAAACTTCTATTCCTTGGGTAAGGAAATCTCGGAAGAAGATACATCCAAGTTGCTATTTTGAGGAGGGGGTTCATTTAAATTCAAATTATCAAAATTAAGATCATCATCAAAATCATTTTTCTTTAACTCAAAATTTTCATTAAAAACTACATGAATAGACTCTTCTATAACTAAGGTTCTTTTGTTAAAAACATGAAAGCCTTAGAAATGGAAGAGTAACCAAGAAATATGTCTTCATCGGATTTAGCATCAAATTTTCCTAAGGCATCCTTTTCATTCAAAATAAAGCATTTGTAACTAAAAGCTTTAAAATAAGAAACATTTGACTTTTTGTTGTTCCATAATTCATAGGAAGTTTTTGATAGAGATGGTCTTATTAGAACCCTATTTTTAGGGTTCAATTTAACATGCTTAGGTAGACTATGTTCATTTAACATGGTTATTGTCATTTCTTGTAAATTTTTATTTTTTCTTTTAACTACCCCATTTTGTTAAGGATTTCTCGGAGTGAAAAAGTTATGATTATATCTATTTGATTCACAAAAACTTTAGAAGTCATGGTTTTGAAATTCGCCACCATGATCACTCCAAATTTATGAAATCATGAAGCCTTTTTCGTTTTGAGTAAGTTTACAAAATTTAGAGACACATTTGAAACAATCACTTTTGTTAGCCAAGAAATAGGTCCAAGTGTATCTACTATAGTCATCTACAATTACGAAGGCATATTTGCTTCCTCCTAGACTCGTTGTGTCAATTGATCTAAATAAGTCCAAATGAATCAATTGTAATGGTCTAGTGGTGCTAATTTGATTTTTTGGTTTGAAACTAGTTTTTATTTGTTTTCCTAGTTGACAAGCATCACACACTTTGTCCTTAACAAACTTCATATTGGGAATCCCTCGTACTAACTCTCTAGATGAAATCTTAGATATTAGTTTCATACTTGCATTGCCTAATCTCGTATGCTAAAGCCAAGCATCATCATTTAAAATGGAAAACCACATTTCATTATTTAGTTCATCAAGGTTGATGGTATAGACATTATTTTGGTTTAAGACAATCATTGATATGTTATTATTTGGTTTTTCAATAATGCACACATTAGATTCAAATCTAACGATGTAACCTTTATTGCATAATTGACTAATGCTTAAGAGATTATGTTTCAATCCATCAACTAGCAACACATCATTAATTGAAAAACTTGATTTATTACCTATGGTTCCTTTGCCAATGATTTTACCTTTGTTGTTTTCTCCGAAGGTGACATACCCTTCTTCTTTGCTAGTGAGCATAGAGAAATGAGATGGATCTCCGGTCATGTGCCTTGAGCATCCACTATCAAGATACCATCTCTTGCTCCTAGCTTGTGAGTTTGTCTACAAAAGAGGATGGTTTTTAGGTACCCATTTGATTTTGGGTGCCTCAAAAATTAATCTACTAATTTTGTCATTCATCATTGAATTATTTATAGTTCCTTTAGAAACCTATATCAACTTATGTGGACTAATTTTCTTAAATGGACATTTGTAAACAACATGTCCTGATTTACAACAAAAGTTGCATTTCAAATGAGGTGAAACATGTAATGTGGGTCCTTTAATGAAGGTGGTAGGATTTTGGTGAGATCCTCTCATAAAACCAATTCCACTTCTATTTGCGACGTGACCCTTATTTGCAAGGATCATGTCCAAGCCTTTGCTACCAACCTTAAACTTGTTTAAGGTCTCTTTAAGTAGCAAATTTTCATCTTTTATTGCTTCTAAGTGTTCACACTTAGTGAATGGAGGAGTTTGAAGATTATCAAGCTTATTTTGTAATAAGGCATGCTCTTTCTTTAATAGATTAAACTTCTTGCTAATAGTTCTACACTCATCAAATAATTCATGAAAAGTGATAGAAAGTTCATCGAAAGATAAATCTTCATTAATTAAATCACATACCTCTCCTCCTAAAGCCATTAGCGCAAAGTTTGCCTCCTCTTTGTTGCTAGCTTCTTCATTCTCGTAATCACTTAAGTCATCCCAAGTCGCTTTTAAAGCTTTCTTCTTCTTCGGTTGCTTCTTCTTGGCTTGGAGGTATTCATTTTTGAAGTGCCCCGGCTTCTTGCATTCATAGCATATTACTTGGTCCTTTTTATGTTCAAGTTTGTTTTTGGTATCATTTTTAAATTTGTTCTTTCTTATAAATTTTTTAAATTTTCGAGTTAAAAGTGCAATGTCATCGTCACTGTCCTCATCACTTGATGTTCCTTTCAAGTGGTCTTCTTGTGTTCTAAGTGTCATATCCTTCTTGTTCTTTGGAAGGGGGTTCTCGAGCTCTTCATGAGCATGACACGTCATAAGAGACCTAATAAGTCCTTCGAGAGAAAATATTTTAAGGTCCTTGGCCTCTTGAATGGTCGTAACTTTTGGATCCCAACTCTTTGGAAGGGATCTTAAAATTTTAGTTACTAGTTCAAAGTTAGAAAAACCTTTACCAAGAGCTTTGAGTCCATTGATGACATCCGTGAAACGGGTGTATATGTCTCCAATGGACTCACTTGGTTTCATCCAGAAAAGTTCGTAAGAATGCACAAGAATGTTAATTTTGGACTCTTTCACTCGGTTAGTGCCTTCATGAGTGACCTCAAGAGTTCTCCAAATATCAAAAGTCAAATCGTAAATCGAAACATGATTAAATTCATTTTTGTCAAGTGCACAAAACAAGGCATTCATAGCCTTTGCGTTTAAAGCAAAAACCTTCTTCTCCGATTTATCCCATTCGCTCATCAGAAGAGAAGATTTTTGAAATCCATTTTCGATAATATTCCAAAGCTCAAAATCCATGGAAATAAGGAAGATCCTCATACGAGTCTTCCAATACGTGTAATCCGACTCATTAAACATAGGCGGATGTGAAATAGAGTGACCCTCTTGCATGCCGGAGTAAGTCATCTCTCTTGGGTATTAAACCAAATATGAGAGTGAGCCTCGCTTTGACACCAATTGTTAGGATAGGAGCGGCACTAAGAGGGGGGGGGGGGGGGGAGGGTGAATTAGTGCAGCGGATTAAAACTCGTAAGTTTGAAAATGATTTCGTAAATGCGTAGAGATTTCGATTTAATAATAAATGACTTGGTGAAAGTAGCTCGAGTAAAGTGAGAAGATAAAAACCGAAAGCTTGTTGCTATGTAAATAATGATTTAAGAAAGGTAAACACTCACACATTCAAGGAACACACCAATTTAAAGTGGTTCGATCAAAATGACCTACATCCACTTGCGAAGCCTTCTTCGATGAGGCTCCCAACTTCCACTAGCAAATCACTTTAAAGGAGAAGGACAAATACCCCTCTTATAACCTTTTACAAGTGGTTCATGTTAGGATCGGAGCGGCACTAAGAGGGGGGGGGGGGTGAATTAGTGCAGTGGATTAAAACGTTGATTTCGACAAAACTTTCGTACGAAAAGAACGAAACTTGAAAAGCTTAACTTGAAGGCGTATTCTTAAAGTTGTGCAGCAAAGGTAATAAGGAACTAAAGCATGTAAGAAGGTTTGCAATAATGTAAATGGCAATAATGAAATGCAAACCAAGGATGACGCCGATTTTAGAGTGGTTCGGTCAAATGACCTACTCCACTTGCGAGGCCCCTCTTCGATGAGGCTCCCACCTTCCACTAGCAAATCTCTTGAAATGGAAGGGTAAATACCCCTCTTACAACCTTTTACAAGCAGTTCAACCTCTTACAAAATTTCAGCAAGAAAGAATGAGGAGAACTCTCTAACAAAATGAAAACAAGACTTGCTAAGACTTTCTAAGACTTTTTTTCTCAATCAAATTGCTTCTCAAAAGTTGTAATCTCAACTGAGATTTGAGGGGTATTTATAGGCCTCAAGAGGATTCAAATTTGGGCTCCAAATTTGAATTCTCGTGGAGTTCCCGATGCTGGCGGTGCTACCGCCTGTCAGTGGCGGTTCCACCGCCTGTCAGTGTCAGGCGCTGACAGTGCTGGGCGGTGCCACCGCCCAGCTCTCGGGTGCTGGGTGGTGCAACCGCCCAGTCTGGCAGCACCACCGCCAAACTCTTTGGTTGACTGGTTGGGCTTCAAACTTAGCCCAAACCAAGTCTAATTTTGGGCCCAATTGGCCCCTAACCAGGATATAGGATTATCTCTTAATCCTAATCCTAATTACAAGTTAACTACATAACAAAAAAACACCTCCTAAACAAGTTTTTCAACCGCGAACGTCGAGTCTTGTTCCGGCGAGCTTTCCGACGAACTTCTTCCGACGGGCTCCAAGCACGCTCGCGAACTTGTGATGACTTTAATGAGTAGCCGAGCCTTCTCGTTGATCTCCGTGAACCTCCGACGATCTCTTTGGCGAACTTCCGAAAATTCCGACAGGTTCCCGATTTCTTCTCGGTTGGTTCCGGCAGCATCTCCGACGATTCTTCGAACTCTTAAACGTCCATCGAACTTGACTCCGGTATACTTGCTTTGTGTTTTCTAGTTTATCGTAGTTAGCCCTGCACACTTAACTCAATAATATGGATTAGATCAAATAACCCATCAATTGATTTTATCATCAAAATCCGAGATTCAACAATCTCCCCCTTTTTGATGATGACAATCAATTGATGACGGAGTTAAACATAACTCCCCCTATCTATATGCCATATTATAAGAAGTTAAAAAATAAACACTTGAATTTCATCCCATTGAATTCAAATATGAACCGATAAGTTCTAACCGTAGAACTTATCACTATTCTCATTGAGCATAATGTAAATACGAAACTTCGATGAAAAAAAATTTTCAAGTCGAATGAAGATTTTTATCATGAATTTAATGATATGTTTGACATGCTTTCAATATGATTATGTGATCTTGCGAATTTCTCAAAGATTATGTAAGGCACATAAGACATTCATATCACACTAGCTTATATAAGTCATCACTTTTCTCCCCCTTTGTCATCAACAAAAAGGAATATGATTTTACAGAAAAATTTAGCATTCATTTTATCAAACCTCTTCTTTCTATACAAGCCCATGGTAATTCGAAACTCATCATGCATTCACGCAAATCCAGCATTCATTAATACTTATCCAGAATTCAGCTTAAAAAGAGAAATCAGCATTCAACCAAAAGCATATATCCAGAATTTAAATACAAAACAGAAGTTCAGGTTTTGTTCAAAAGACGACCAGTTTGGAGCATGAGATGAAGAGCAGAATAAAAAGATACATCAATCCGTAGGAGGTAATCCATAGTGCTGATATATAACATCTATTTTTTGATTTAGCTGTCGTAGTTCCTTTAAAATTTCCATTTGCTGGAGTTGAATTTGTTCCTGCTACGATTTGAGTTGGTCTTGTTGGAATTTGATCTGAGATAGTTCTGCCATAATGAGCCCTTCAGATGACGAAACAGGAGCTGAAGGTGCTGCATCAAAGGGACTAGGAGGAGGAGATTCATTTCCCACAATAATTGGTGTTTCCGGTTGTTCTATTGGTGGAGGAATAGGATATGTCCTTCTAGGTTACCTTACCCAAATCCCATTGTTAAATATGCACCTAAGTCTCTTTAGTAGATTTTTATTGATGACGTTATATCTATTACTATGAATTGTGTCTTCATCGGGTGGGATGCAAATGTTATAGGCATGAAGAAATCTAGTGATTAACCCCCCATATGGCAACATAATATCTTTAGCTGTAATGTCCTGCATGTGTTGCCGTATAGAGTATCCAAAACAGTTTTGTTGACCGGTCATGATCCAATACATAGTGCTTATCTCTAGTGTACTCATTTCATCAAGATGATATTGTTTAGGGAATAGTATGCTTGTCATGATATGATGAAGAACCTTAGAGTTAAAAGGTAGTAAGTGTTCACAACTCTTGGGTATTATACCGAAGTTTGAGTTTGCAAAAATTGTTTCGATAGCTTCGGCGTAGGTTGCTCCTATTATATTAACATCCCATTTTGCTCTAAAATAGCAGCCCTTATCTTTTTCAGTGATGCCAAGTAGGTCACAAATGGAATTATCAGAAATCCTAATTTCGGTTCCTAATATGTAGGAACTTAGCCTATCGTTATCTACCCATAGATTTGCATAAAAGAGCTTTACCAATCTAGGATAAATTGGTTCATCTATTTGTAAGAGAGGTAGGGCCTCTAGATGAGCAAACCTCCTAATAGGTTCTAAATCTCCTAGTTCATCAAGATCAACGTATTTTCCCTTATGGATATATCATGTTTCAAAGTTAGGAAACCTAAGGGAGTCTTCTTTGGATCTAAAAAGAGTGTGGTTATATGAATCTCCATCAATCCTTTTCCCTTTTGATCTCTTAGGAGCCATTTTCTAGACAAAATGATAAGAGAAATAAGACTTGTAATGAATAAGTGAAACAAGAAGAGAATGAAGGGAGGATTTTACCTTATGGATTGTATTTGAGATGATGGAGAGTTTGGACCCTCAAGATTCCTTCTCTAAGGTTTGTAGAAGGCAGAATGAGAGATTGAGAGAATTTGAGAGAGCTGGAGGAAGATATCCACGGGTTGGGGGCGGTGTCACCGCCGACCCTAACCTTCTCGGGTTATAAAGGGCTCTCGGGCGATGCCACCGCCTGAACAAGCGGTGCCACCGCCTGGCGCCCGAGCGCTCAGGCGGTGCTACCGCCGATTCTGGCGGTGCCACCGCTGGCTGGCCGTGAAAGAGGAAAGAAAACTTTTCTTCCCACTTTCTTGATTTCCAGAGGTTTTTTTTTTTTTTTTTTTTTTTGACGCAAGGAAAGGTTGAGACATTGAGTTGTAGTTTTAATATCTTATTTGGAATCGAAAGAGGAAGATGAAATCAAATTCACAAACGAACGGAACAGGAATAAGACATTCTTTGTAAAATCCTTTCAAAAGTCTTACTCCAAGGGACAATTTAACATGCCTAGTTCCCTTCTAATAAATTCAAATTGATCTTCATTTAAGGCTTTTGTAAAAATAGCTGCTAATTGATGCTTTGTGTCAATGAATTCTAGAATAACATCATTGTTAAGGACATGATCGCGTATGAAATGATGCCTAACGTCAATGTGTTTAGTTCTAGAGTGCTGAATTGGATTCTTAGTAAGACATATGGCACTAGTATTATCACATTTTATGGGAATGTTTTTAAAGTGAATTCCGTAGTCTTCTAATGTATTTCTCATCCAAACAACTTGTGCACAGCATGCACTTGCAGCAATGTATTCGGCTTCTGCCGTAGATAGTGCAACTGAATTTTGTTTCTTGGAAGTCCAAGAAACAAGTGCATGTCCTAAAAATTAGCATGTTCCGGATGTACTTTTTCTGTCTATCCTGCATCCGCCAAAATTGGCATTCGCATAAGCTATTAAATCAAATTTTTCAGATTTTGGATACCACAATCCTAAATTTGGAGTTCCTTTAAGATACCTAAATATTCTTTTAACACTTTTGAGATGAGATAATTTAGGATTAGATTGAAACCTAGCGCAAAGTCTTACACTAAACATAATATCCGGTCTAGTCGCGGTGAGGTAGAGTAGGCTACCTATCATTCCCCTATATGTTTTTTGATCGAAATGTTCACTATTTTCATCCATATCTAACTTAGTTGCAGTACTCAAAGGAGTGTTTATTGCTTTTGAATTATCCATGTTAAATCGTTTTAACAATTCTAATGTGTATTTAGATTGGTTAAGAAATATACCATCCTTAAGTTGTTTGATTTGTAATCCTAAAAAGAAAGTTAATTCACCCATTAAACTCATTTCAAATTCATGACTCATAGATTTGGCAAATGATTCACATAGTGATTCATCCGAAGAGCCAAAAATGATATCATCAACATAAATTTGCACAATAAGAAAATTCTTTTCAAAATGTTTAATAAACAATGTAGTATCAACCTTGCCTTTGGTAAAATTATTTAAAATAAGAAAGGAACTAAGCCTTTCATACCAAGCTCTAGGGGCTTGTTTCAAGCCATAGAGAGCCTTAGTCAATTTGAATACATGATTAGGAAGAAGAGAATTTTCAAATCCGGGAGGTTGTTCGACATATACTTCTTCGGAAATAAAACCATTCAAGAAGGCACTTTTGACATCCATTTGAAATAGTTTAAAATTATAACTACTAGCATAGGCAAGGAGCATCCTTATGGCTTCTAATCGAGCCACGGGAGCGAAGGTTTCTTCGTAATCGATACCTTCTTCTTGGTTAAAACCTTTGGCTACTAATCTAGCCTTGTTTCTAACCACGATACCATTTTCGTCTTGCTTGTTTCTAAAGACCCATTTAGTACCAATGACTAAATGGTCACTAAGTCTAGGAACAAGCTCCCATACCTTATTCCTCTCAAATTGATTCAATTCCTCTTGCATTGCAATAACCCAAAAATCATCTTTTATGGCCTCGTCAATGCATTTAGGTTCGATTTGAGAAAGGAAGGCGGCATTAGCACAAAAATTCTTGAAAGAGGAACGAGTTTGAACCCCTTTAGATGTATCCCCTATAATTAGCTCCTTTGGATGAGCATCTATATACTTCCATTCCTTAGGTAAGGAAATTTCGGAAGAAGGTGCATCCAAGTTGCTATTTTGAGGAGGGGGTTCATTCAAATTTAAATTATCAAAACCAAGATCATCATCAAAATCATTTTTCTTTAAATTTGAAACTTCATTAAAAACTACATGAATAGACTCTTCAATTACTAAAGTTCTTTTATTAAAAACCCGAAAAGCTTTAGAAACGGAAGAGTAACCAAGAAAGATGCCTTCATCGGATTTAGCATCAAATTTTCCTAAGGCATCCCTTTCATTTAAAATAAAGCATTTACAACCGAAAACTTTAAAATAGGAGATGTTTGGTTTTTTGTTATTCCATAATTCATAGGGAGTTTTTGATAAGGATGGTCTTATTAGGACTCTATTCATGATGTAGCAAGCCGTATTTACGGCTTCGGCCCAAAAGTACTTAGGTAAACTATGTTCATTCAACATAGTTCTTGCCATTTCTTGTAGGTTTCTATTTTTTCTTTCAACTACTCCATTTTGTTGGGGATTTCTTGGAGTGGAGAAGTTGTGATTGTATCCATTAACTTCACAAAAATTTTGAAAGTCATGGTTTTGAAATTCGCCACCATGATCACTCCGGATTGATGAAATCATGAAACCTTTTGCGTTTTGAGTGAGTTTACAAAATTTATAGAAGCACTTGAAATAATCACTTTTGTGAGTTAAGAAATAGGTCCAAGTGTATCTAGAGTAGTCATCCACAATCACAAAAGCATATTTGCTTCCACCTAGACTTGTCGTATCAATTGGTCCAAATAAGTCCAAATGGATCAATTGTAATGGTCTAGTGGTGCTAATTTGATTTTTTGGTTTGAAGCTTGTTTTTATTTGTTTCCCTAGTTGACATGCATCGCATACCTTATCCTTAATAAACTTCATATTCGGAATCCCTCGGACTAATTCTTGAGATGAGATTTTAGATATTATTTTCATGCTTGCATGGCCTAATCTCCTATGCCAAAGCCAAGCATCATCATTTACGGCGGAGAAACACATTTCATTTCTTAGTTCATCAAGATTGATGGTATAGACATTATTTTGTTTTAAAGCAATCATAGTCATGTTAAGATTTGGTTTTTCAATAATGCACATATTTGATTCAAATCTAACGATATAGCCTTTATCGCATAATTGACTAATGCTCAATAGATTATGTTTCAATCCATCAACTAGTAACACATCATCAATGGAAAAACTTGATTTGTTACCTATGTTTCCCTTGCCAATGATTTTGCCTTTGTTGTTGTCTCCGAAGGTGACATAGCCTTCGTCCATGCTAGTGAGCTTGGAGAATTGGGATGGATCTCCAGTCATATGCCTTGAGCATCCACTATCAAGATATCATCTCTTGCTCCTAGCATGTGATGGTGTATGTTTCTACAAGAAGGAATTATTTTTAGGTACCCATTTACTTTTGGGTGCCTCAAAAACTAATCTAACTTGTTTATCATGTTGCATAGACTTGATCATGGTTCCTTTAGGAACCCAAATCAATTTGTTCGGACTAATTTTCTTGAATGGACATTGGTAAGTTATATGTCCATATTTGTAACAAAAGTTGCAATTGCTTTGGTGTTGAACATGTAAGATAGGACCTTTAATAAAGGTGGTTGGATTTTGGTGAGTACTTCTCACAAATCCGATTCCACTCCTTTTGGGAACGTGACCCTTATTTGTAAGGATCATGTTTAAGGACTTGCTACCGACCTCGAATTTCTTCAAGGTATCTTTAAGTACCAAGTTCTCAATTTGGAGAGTTTCTAGATCATGGCATTTAGCACATGGAGCTATACTATCATGATATTCAGTTTTTAATTTATCAAGATCACAAGTAAGGCTATCATGCTCCTTTTTTAGCATTTTGTACTTTCTACTAATTGTCTTACATTCATCAAATAACTCATGGAAGGCATTTAATAATTCATGATAAGGTAAATCTGTATTAATTAAATCTGTTACCTCTTCTTCGAAGGCCATTAGGGCGTAGTGAGCAACTTGCTCGGTGTTGGACTCCTCTTCTTCGGACGTGCTTGAATCATCCCATGTTGCCTTGAGCGCCTTCTTCTTTGATGCTTTCTTTTTGGCTTGTGGACAATCGTTCTTGTAGTGTCCCGGTTTCTTGCACTCATAGCAAATTACTTGGTCTTTCTTGTGTTCGAATTTATTTTTTGTATTATTTTTAAATTTGTTCTTTCTTAAATATTTTTTAAATTTTTGAGTCAAAAGTGCAATGTCATTGTCACTGTCCTCATCACTTGATGTTCCTTTCAAGTGGTCTTCTTGTGATGTGAGTGGCATATCCTTCCTGTTCTTTGGAAGGGGGTTCTCAAGCTCGTCATGAGCTTGACATGTCATTTCGTAGGTCATTAGAGACCCAATGAGTTCTTCAAGAGGGAATGTTTTAAGGTCTTTGGCCTCTTGAATGGCCGTAACTTTTGGATCCCAACTTTTAGGGAGGGATCTTAAGATTTTAGTTACTAGTTCAAAGTTAGTAAAATCTTTACCAAGAGCTTTGAGTCCATTGATGACATCCGTAAACCGGGTGTACATGTCTTCGATGGACTCACTTGGTTTCATTCGGAAAAGTTCATAAGAGTGCACAAGAATGTTGGTTTTGGACTCTTTCACTCGGCTAGTGCCTTCATGAGTGACCTCAAGAGTTCTCCAAATATCAAAAGCCGAATCACAAATTGAAACACGATTAAATTCATTTTTGTCTAGTGCACAAAACAAGGCATTCATAGCCTTTGCATTTAAAGCAAACACCTTCTTCTCCGATTCATTCCATTCGCTCATTGGAAGAGAAGATTTTTGAAATCCGTTTTCAACAATAGTCCAAAGCTCGAAATCCATAGAAATGAGGAAGATCCTCATCCGAGTCTTCCAATACGTGTAATCCGACCCATTAAACATAGGTGGACGTGTGATAGAGTGTCCCTCATGCATGCCGGAGTAAGCCATCTCTCTTGGGTATTAAACCAAATATGAGAGTGAGCCTCGCTCTGATACCAATTGTTAGGATCGGAGCGGCACTAAGAGGGGGGGGGTGAATTAGTGCAGCGGATTAAAACGTTGATTTCGACAAAACTTTCGTACGAAAAGAACGAAACTTGAAAAGCTTAACTTGAAGGCGTATTCTTAAAGTTGTGCAGCAAAGGTAATAAGGAACTAAAGCATGTAAGAAGGTTTGCAATAATGTAAATGGCAATAATGAAATGCAAACCAAGGATGACGCCGATTTTAGAGTGGTTCGGTCAAATGACCTACTCCACTTGCGAGGCCCCTCTTCGATGAGGCTCCCACCTTCCACTAGCAAATCTCTTGAAATGGAAGGGTAAATACCCCTCTTACAACCTTTTACAAGCAGTTCAACCTCTTACAAAATTTCGGCAAGAAAGAATGAGGAGAACTCTCTAACAAAATGAAAACAAGACTTGCTAAGACTTTCTAAGACTTTTTTTCTCAATCAAATTGCTTCTCAAAAGTTGTAATCTCAGCTGAGATTTGAGGGGTATTTATAGGCCTCAAGAGAATTTGAATTCTCGTGGAGTTCCCGATGCTGGCGGTGCTACCGCCTGTCAGTGGCGGTTCCACCGCCTGTCAGTGTCAGGCGCTGACAGTGCTGGGCGGTGCCACCGCCTGGCTCTCGGGTACTGGGCGGTGCCACCGCCCAGCTCTCGGGTGCTGGGCGGTGCAACAGCCCAGTCTGGCAGCGCCACCGCCAGACTCTTTGGTTGACTGGTTGGGCTTCAAACTTAGCCCAAACCAAGTCTAATTTTGGGCCCAGTTGGCCCCTAACCAGGATATAGGATTATCTCTTAATCCTAATCCTAATTACAAGTTAACTACATAACAAAAAAACACCTCCTAAATAAGTTTTTCAACCGCGAACGTCGAGTCTTGTTCGGGCGAGCTTTCCGACGAACTTCTTCCGACGGGCTCCAAGCACGCTCCCGAACTTGTGATGACTTTAATGAGTAGCCGAGCCTTCTCGTTAATCTCCGTGAACCTCCGACGATCTCTTCGGCGAACTTCCGAAAATTCCGACAGGTTCCCGATTTCTTCTCGGTTGGTTCCGGCAACATCTCCGACGATTCTTCGAACTCTTAAACGTCCATCGAACTTGACTCTGGTATACTTGCTTTATGTTTTCTAGTTTATCGTAGTTAACCCTGCACACTTAACTCAATAATATGGATAAGATCAAATAACCCATCAATTGATTTTATCATCAAAATCCGAGATTCAACAGTTCACACTCTTACAGATTTTCAAAGAGAAAGAGGGAGGTGAACACTTAAGCTATTGAAAACAAGACTTGCTAAAGACTTTGCTAAGGCTTTATCTCAATCTCTAACTTTTCAAAGGTTGTATTCTCTACTGAAAATTGAGGGATATTTATAGACCCCAAGAGGATTCAAATTTGGGCTCCAAATTTGAATTGCTTTTGGGTTTCCCAGTGCTGGCGGTGCCACTATGTTAGAACCCTTGCAGATTCTAAACTTGGGGTTGATTTCATTAGGGGATCGGCCTCCTTGGAACTCTATAAGGGTTCCTCCCTCCAAGTTACTACTCAAAGGCTACAGAAAATATTCATCTATTGCTTATGAAAAGAGAAGGGATACATGGCCATTTATAGGGCTTCTAAACCCTAACTCCTAATAGGACTCCTACTTAAGACTCTTACTTCTAACCAACTCCTAATAGGACTCCTACTCAAGACTCCTATTCCCTTACAACTCCTAATTCTTCTCTAAGAAAAAACCTCCTACATGAATGTCCCTCTCAATTAGGACTCTCCTAGCTAGAGTCCTAACAGAATGTCCCTCTCAATTAGGACTCTCCTAGCTAGAGTCCTAACAGACCTGCCCTCTTGAAATCAGCCTTGTCCTCAAGACTGAGATTCCATGAACTCAGGGAACCGGGTCTTCAGCTCCTCATATGGTTCCCATGTGGCGTCTTCAAGTGGTAGATTATTCCAATGCACTAGTACTTTAGTAGAGGGATGTCGGCGACGCATCACGATCCTGCGATCGAGGATGGCTTATGGTTGGGCTTGAATAACTCCATCCTCAGTTGTGTTGGGCAGTTGGATCTGGGGTGACTCGTGTTCTCCCAACTTGGGCTTTAGGCATGATACGTGGAAGACAGGGTGAATTTTGGCATCCTCAGGTAATTTAAGTCTATACGCCACGGCTCCAATACGCTCTATGATCTGATAGGGCCCATAAAAACGTGGGGATAGCTTCATGGAGGCTCGAGTGTTGATAGAGAGTTGCTTGTATGGTTGTAGGCGAAGATAAACCCAATCTCCCACTGAAAATTCTCTTTCACTTCGTCATGTGTCGGCTTGCTGCTTCATTCTGGCTTGAGCAGTAGAGAGATTATCTTTTAACAGTTATAAGAGTTTGTCCCTATCAATCAATTCTTGGTCAACCTGATCTACCTTGGCCGAGCCAATTATATACTTTGGAATCACAAGGGCTGGTCGACCATACAATACTTCATAAGGGGCACATTTTGTAAATGAATGATATGTAGTATTATACCACCATTCGGCCAAGGGGAGCCATTTTGCCCACTCTTTTGGTCGGTCGCTAGCGAAACACCGGAGGTACATCTCTAAGCACCTATTTACCACCTCTGTTTGGTCGTCAGTTTGTGGATGATACGCTGTGCTCATCTTGAGTTTGGTGCCTTGTAACTGAAATAACTCGGTCCAAAATTTACTAGTGAAGATCCTGTCACGATCACTTACGATAGACCTTGGCATCCCATGTAGTTTAACAATATTTTCTATGAAAATCTGGGCAATACTAGCAGTAGTGTAGGGATTTCTCACAGCACAAAAATGAGCATATTTCGTAAGTCGATCAACCACCACGAGAATCGTGCTTTTACCTTTGGAAGATGCCAGTCCTTCAATGAAGTCCATGGAGATGTCAGTCCACACTGAGTCTGTATGGGTAGTGGTTGCAGCTTCCCTGGATTTGCCACAGTTTCACCCTTGTGCTGTTGACATACATCACATTGTGTCACATATTCAGCAATAATTTTTTTCATCCCTCTCCAATAAAAATTTTGCTTCACTCTTTTGTAGGTTCTTAGGAATCCAGAGTGCCCTGCTGAAGGTATAGAGTGCATTTCATGCAAGATGATTGTGATGCAAGGGGAGTCAGGTATAAGCACAATGCGACCTTTGTAGCGTAGATCCCTCGAATCCCAAGTGTAGTGGGCTATTGCACTTGGATCCTCCTCCAATTTTTTTATGATGTTGCTGATCTCTGAATCCTTCTTCCATTCTTCCCTAATGTCCTCGAGGAGACCGGTGGTAGGAAGGGAGATGGTTGAAACCTTAGCTTGTTCAGGTAGCCATGAGAGTGCATCTGCAACAACGTTTTCTTTCACCTTTTTGTAAATAATTTCATAATCAAATCCAAGAAGTTTGGTTACCCATTTTTGCTGCTCAGGGGATGATATCTTTTGCTCCAAAAAGTACTTGAGGCTTTTATGGTCAATTTTAATTTGAAATCGCCGGCCGATCAGGTAGGGTCTCCACCTCGTTACTGCGTGTACAATGGCAAGCATCTCCTTATCATATACTGACATGTTTTGATGGGAGGGAGGTAATGCCTTGCTAGTGTATGCGAGTGGTTGACCATTTTGCATGAGAACGGCTCCAATTCCGACTCCAGATGCGTCGGCCTCAATGATGAAGGGTCTATTGAAATCTGGTAGCGCAAGCACCGGCGTCGTTGTCATTGCTGCTTTAAGTTTGTCGAAAGCAGCAGAGGCTTTGTCCGACCATTGGAAAGCATCTTTTTTCAGTAAAGAAGTGAGTGGTGCACTGATCTTCCCATAGTCCTTAACAAATTTTCGGTAGTAGCCTGTTAGTTCAAGGAACCCCCGCAGTAATTTCACGTTTGTAGGTTTCGGCCAGCCTTGCATTGCCTCAATTTTTGTTGGGTCTACAGCCACTCCTTCTTCTGATATTATATGCCCAAGGTACTCTACTTTTTGCTGGAGAAAGCTGCACTTTGGTTGCTTAATAAAAAGAGTATTCTCCCGAAGGATCGTCAAAACAATCCGTAAATGCTGAAAGTGAGTCTCAAGAGAAGGGTTGTAAATGAGAATATCATCGAAAAATACCAGCACAAATTTACGAAGAAAGCTCTGAAATATATCATTCATGAGACTTTGAAAGGTTGAAGGAGCATTAGTGAGTCCAAAAGGCATTACCAAGAATTCATAATGGCCATCATGTGTGCGAAATGCAGTTTTTGGAATGTCATCGTCACATACCCGAATTTGGTGGTAACCGGATCGGAGGTCCAACTTCGTGAAGACTCGAGCTCCTTTCAATTCATCAAGAAGTTCATCCACCACTGGTATTGGGTACTTGTCCTTGACGGTGATGTCATTTAAAGCTCGGTAGTCGATGCACATCCGCCAAGTTCCGTCCTTCTTGCGTACAAGTAGCACCGGTGAGGAATAGGGGCTGCAACTTGGCCGAATCACCCCTGTTTCAAGCATCTCCTTTACGATCTTTTCAATTTCATCTTTCTGGAGGTGAGGATATCGGTACGATCGAGTGTTCGCTGGTGGCTTGCCCGGAAGGATTGAAATTCGATGGTCATGTTGCCGAGAAGGAGGAAGACCGCGCGGTTCAGCATATATGTCGGCAAATTCAGTAAGCAATTGGGCAAGATTTTGATCTTCAATTTCTATTTTCTTCTCTTCTGGTTGTGGCTGGAGATGCATCAAAAAGCCACCCTTTACCTTATGCAAAACTTTCTCCATTTGTTGGGTCGAAACAGTGGTAACGTTGCTTCCGCGCTTCCCGCGTAGGATGATCTGTTTGCCCTTACAGTAGAATTTCATAATTAATTTAGAAAAGTTCCAAGAGACATCACCTAGTGTAGTCAGCCATTCTATACCAAGCACTGCCTCATAGTCATCGATTGGTAGGAGGAAGAAATCGGTGATAATTTCTTGGTCTTGCAGTAATAGTTTCACCTGCGGGCATCTTTGGTCGCACTTTAGGATTCTGCCGTCGGCAACCTTTACATCGAACTTGCTGCAACCTTCAATATGCAGTGTCATCCGAGCAGCAACCTTACTATTCAGGAAGTTATTAGTGCTACCCGTGTCGATGAGAACAGTGATCGGCTGTTGTTTGAGAAGGCCTCCAACTTTCATCGTTTGCGGATTTGAGTAGCCGGCTAGTGCGTGTACCGTAATGTCGGTCGGCTGTGGCTCTTCTTCCATATCTTCTTCTTCATGTTCAAGGCTCTCTTCTAGATCTTCAATGACCTCTTCTTCTACTGGTTCAATCATAAGAAGTCTACCTTTTTTACAGCGATGCTCGCGGCTCCACGGCTCGTCGCAATGCTAACATAACCCCTTCGCAGATCGCTCTCGAAGTTCTTCTCTTGTTAACCTTTTCGGTGCAGGGACTCGGTTGATAGTAGAGGGGGCTAAGGGCTTTAGTATTGTAGGTCATGGAGTGATCCTAGTCCTCCGGGCTTCATGGTTCCATCGCTCCTCTTGAAGTCGTGCGAAAGAGATGGCTGCCATAAGCGTGTATGGTTGTCGCGCCTTAACTTCTCCCCGGATCTCCAGCTTTAAGCCCTCAATAAAGGTCCCTAATAGTTGTTTTTCAGACCAATCACAAGTTTGATTAGATAACCTTTCAAACCTGGTTTGGTACTCCTGAATGGTGGAGGTTTTTCGGATCTTTGCTAGTTGCCCGTCAATGTTCTCGTAATAAGTTGGTCCGAAGCAGATCAGTAGTCCTTCTTTGAATTGTCGCCATGAAAGGACTCCATAAGTGTGTTCAAACCAGTCAAACCATTGTATGGCATCCCCTTTAAGATGTATAGCTGCAATTTCCACCATGGATGCATCCGCAGTTTTATGGTACCGAAAATATCGCTCCGCGCGCGAGATCCAACCAATTGGGTCTCCTTCTTCCCATCTAGGGAAGTCCACTCTCATGCGCGAATAGTTGGGGTCGGTCATAGAGCCTCCTCTCTCTTGGAAGTTGTCTCTTTGGGCATGATGTGATTGGTTAGAGCTCTCTCCTTGATGTGATTTCTTCGGGCTTGGTGGTCGGCCCAAACTGAATTCGGTAAGGAGAGTCTGAATCTTATCCTCCATTTGTGCCTCAAAGGCTTCAAATTTAGCATTGATTGCCTCCTCAGATGCCATAGTATATGACTCCAAATCTGTGATGTTAAGATCTCTCTTTTGTTGACGGGTTAAAGGCATGTATAGGTTTGATAGAAATCAGTGAAAGTTTGCTGTTGCAATTCATGGGATGATCCGCGGTGGTGGAGATGATGGCGAAATTTGGCGACGATCTTTTAAGCAATTGTGGGAATTGCTTTGGACAGTTGTGGAGGGTTGATGGATGGCAATGGAAGGGCAGCGAGATGCCAAGAACGCTACTCTGATACCAGGTGTTAGAACCCTTACAGATTCTAAACTTGGGGTTGATCTCTTTAGGGGATCAGCCTCCTTCGAATTCTATAGGGGTTCCTCCCTCCAAGTTACTGCTCAAAGGCTGCAGAAAAGATTCATCTATTGCTTATGAAAAGAGAAGGAATATATGGCTATTTATAGGGCTTCTAAACCCTAACTCCTAATAGGACTCCTACTTAAGACTCTTACTTCTAACTAACTCCTAATAGGACTCCTACTCAAGACTCATATTCCCTTACAACTCCTAATTCTTCTCTAAGAAAAAACCTTCTACATGAATATCCCTCTCAATTAGGACTCTCGGGTGCTGGGCGGTGCCACCGCCCAATCAAGCAGTTTGCTGGCGGTGCCATCGCCGGAACTCTCGGGTTTTGGGCGGTGCCACCGCCTAGACTATTTCAGCTTACTAGTTGGGCTCCAAACTTGGCCCAAACTAGTCCGAACTAGGGCCCAATTGGCCCCTAACCGGGTTATAGGATTAACCCTTAATCTTAACCCTAATTATATACAAATTATGAAATTAAGACATAGTCCTAAGCAAGTTTTTAACCGACAATGTCGAGTTTCCTTCCGGCGAGCTTTTCGGCGAACTTCCGGTGGACTTCTGATACACCCTCGGATTTCTTCTAGCGGACTCTCAGCATGCTCCCGGTCTTGTGGCGAGTTCAGCAAGTCTTTGGCAAGTAGCCAAACCTTCTCAGTGATCTCCGCAAACCTCCGACGATCTCTTCGGCGGACTTCAGAAAACTTCGGCAAGTCCCTGATTTCTTCTCGGTTGGTTTCGGCAGCACTTCCAACGAATCTTCGGACTCTCCGCAGACTCTTGAACACCCATCAAACTTGACTCTGGTAGACTTGTTTTATGTCTTCAAGCTATCATAGTAAATCCTACACACTTAACTCAATAATATGGATTAGATCAATTAACTCATCAATTGATTTCATCATCAAAATCCGAGATTCAACACCTCTAGCAGTTTGGACGTAAAAGATCAGTAGTTTATATTGATAATTTTTTTATGAAACCAAAGAGAAATCCATTGTTAGGAAGTGTCAAAGCTATCATAAAAAATTCATAGAGATTTGGATAGAAAAAATGCAGTAGCAAGATCAAACAAACTGTGTTATGCGGTTGGAATTCTGCAGTGCATCTTTCGTCGTAGAGATAAAAACTTTACGTTGAAAAGTTTATGCAGCAATATAGGAACACAGTAGAAAGATCAAACAAACTATGCTATGCGGTTGGAATTCTACAGTACATCTAACAGTTTAGATGTAAAACATCAGTAGTTTATATTGGGAATTTTTTGATGAAACCAAAGGAAAATCTGCTGTTATGAAGTGTCAAAGCTGTCATAAAAGTTTCATAGAGATTTGGATAGAAAAAACATAGTAGCAAGATCAAACAAACTGTGCTATGCGGTTGGAATTCTGCAGTTCATCTTTCATCGTAGAGATAAAAACTTTACGATGAAAAGTTTATGCAGCAATATAGAGACTATTTTTTTGGATTTTTTGAATAAAGATAACTAAATCGCAGTAGCAATAAGGTAGGAAACTAGAACCTGTTGTAATTCATAGACGAGATCAAATGATGATCCGCGATGGTGGAGATGATGGCGGAATTCGGTGATGATCTTTTAAGCAATTGTGGGAATTGCTTTCAGCGGTTGTGGAGGGCTGATGGATGGCTGGATTTTTTAATAAGGATAACTAAATAGTAGCAGCAGTAAGGTAGGAAACTAAAACCTATTGCAATTCATGGTGAGATTAAGGGATGATCTGCGGTGGTGGAGATGACTACGGAATTTGGCAACGATCTTCTAAGCAATTGTGGGAATTGCTTTGGGCGGCTGTGGAGGGCTAATGGATGGTTGTGGAAGGGCAGCGAGACGTCAAGAACACTGCTTTGATACCAAGTGATAGAACCCTAGTGGATTCTAAGCTTGGGGTTGATCTCTTTAGGGGATCGACCTCCTTAGAACTCTATAGGGGTTCCTTCCTCCAAGTTACTACTCAAAGGCTGCTAAAAAGATTCATCTATTGCATTTCAAAAGAAGATGAATACATAACTATTTATAGGGCTTCTAAACCCTAACTCCTAATAGGACTCCTATTCAAGACTCCTACTTCTAACCAACTCCTAATAAAACTCCTACTCGAAGAAGCAACCTCCCAACTAACCATAACCCTAGCCGGCCTCTTCATCTCTTTAATAGGGGTCGGCTAAGTAGGTTTTACATGAATGCCCCTTTTAATAAAATTCAATTAGGACTCTCCTAGCTAGAGTCCTAACACCAAGCATCCTCTTAGATCTATCTCTATAGATCCGAATCCCCAATATATAGAATGCTTCCCTTAAGTCTTTCATGGAGAAGTGTTTAGATAACCAAGTCTTTATTGTGGATAGCATTCCTTCATCATTCTCAATGATCAGGATGTCATCTACATATAACACTAAGAAGGTGATAGCGCTCCCACCTATCTTCCTGTATACACAAGGCTCATCTTCTTAATGAAGTCATAAGATCTGATTGCCTTATCAAATCTTATGTTCCAACTTTGGGAAGCTTGCTTTAGTCCATAAATGGACCTAAGCAACCTACACACTTTATTTGGACAATCTTTGGACACGAATCCATCAAGCTATATCATATACACCTCCTCGATGAGGAACATGGTTTTCATGTCAATCTACTAGATCTCATAATCAATGTCTTGTAATAACCAATAGAACTCAGATAGATTTTAGCATGACTACAAGTGAGAAGGTTTCGTCATAGTCAACACCTTGCCTTTGATAATACCCCTTAGTCACTAGCCTTGCTTTATAGGTCTCTACCTTTCTATCTACTCAGATCTTCTTCTTGAAGATCCATTTACAACCAATATGTACAATACTCTCAGGTGCATCAACTAGGTTTCAAACCTTTTTGGAGTACATGAAATCAATCTCAGAATTCATGGCTTCTTATTACTTCCCAGAGTCTATACTCATAATAGCCTCCTCGTAGGTCTGAGGATCAATATCCTCAACATCCTCTCCTCTAATATGTCCCACATATCTTTTAGGAGGATGAGATACTATGTCTAACCTACATAAAGTCGGAACTTGTGTGCTAGGTACCTGAACAAACTCGGGCTGTGGAATGATGCTTAAGTTAAGTTCTCCAACCTCACTCAACTCTATCATACTCTCGCTGACTTCGCCAAGAATATGTTCCTTCTCAAGGAACACTGCTCTCTTGGCTACAAAGACCTTTTGGTCATTGGGATGATAGAAATAATGCTTATTAGTTTCCTTAAGGTATTCTACGAATATGCATCGTTTCATCTTGGATTCCAATATTTCGGGATTATATCTTTTGACGTGGGCAGGGCAACTCCAAATCTTAACAACCTAAAGATCGGGCTTCTTTCCTTTCCATATCTCATATGGAGTAGACACCACTAACTTGTTGGGAAAATCATGAGGGCGACATCACATGCGCAGCGGAAGAACAAGAAAACAAAATCCCCGATTCCCAAAAAGATGTTCGTCGTCGTGCGAAGATTGGTGCGCAAAAATCCGCGAAACATGAAACTGCGTATAGAGTAGATTGTGTTACCTAGGGAGATCGTATATCCCTGTTTCCTTGCAGATCCTTAGGAGAGGGTAAAGGAGGTCAAGCGTCCTCCTCTCTAGCGGTGATCCACACAGCAGGGTTGCGACGACGCTCCTCAAAAACTCCAGGCCTGATCTGAGGTGGAGAGGAAGAGGAGAATAGGAAAGGCAAGCAAAGGCTCTAGCCTATGAGGCTCTGAATCCCTCCTATTTATAGAGATCCCCTGCCAAACCCTAATGGGTCCTCCCCTAGTGGGTATTGGATATGCATCCAATAAGACAAGGGCTCCGTCGGATATCTCATATCCGAACCTCTACTCATCGTAATACCTACCATATGTGTGTGACCCTCTAGGCCCAATATCGAGCTGGCCGTGAGTCATATCTGTCAGAACTCCTTCTAACTCAGTGAATTATTATCTCTGTAATAATTCACTTGACTCATCGACTACGGAAGTACTAGGCCACTACGCCGTAGTCCCCAGACGATACAGGGGAATCCAATCCATTGGACCTGTATGTCCTCAGTTACCGTGTACCTATAGTCCCTCATCCATCTAATATCCTAGAGATCGTATATTGAGCATGGTGCTGTCAGACCCATACGGTTTCTACTCGAGTCTCGCTCTTATCGGATTCTCCCGGA
Source organism: Musa acuminata AAA Group (assembly GCF_036884655.1). Classification (NCBI taxonomy): domain Eukaryota; kingdom Viridiplantae; phylum Streptophyta; class Magnoliopsida; order Zingiberales; family Musaceae; genus Musa; species Musa acuminata. The sequence continues at coordinate 11,964,619 of NC_088359.1, forward strand.
GAACTCTTTCTCTCTCAACCCGAATGACCCTGGCCAGGGATTTGTCTGAGCAAGAACACATGGGATATTCCTCTCATGACGCCGAGAGTGGATGATCCTCTATCGACACACAATAGCCCTCGTAAGGTCGACTACCACTCCCAATGACCAGCTGTACTAGATCTGGGACAGCCAAACCTATAAGTCTGGTATCAAAGAGTGGAGCACTCATACAGGACATCCTTGGTGTCTCAAGTCTAAGGACCAGATACACCACTAGGACTACGGAATCGCTATCTGAAAATAAGGCATCATCAACCATCCAGCATTCCGTAAGCGGATCAATCAGTGAACTCATTCTCCAATGAGCACCTGTACTGTATCCCTAGTGTCCCTACACGAGCAGCTATGAGACCAGCTGCATCCATCATATGGACGGGTATACAGCACACCAGTCTATCCGGTTATCACGATGTCCCTCTCGAGTAACCTATGACCGGGATCATTTAGGATATGTGTTTAAAGGTGAATCGATCTCATTATCGTGATCTCATCACGATCCGATTCCCATTGCACAAATCCAAGGACATCACATTATATGTATGCATTTATGCAATAGTTATAAAGTGATATACGCCAAAATATAATAAGCAAAAAGATTCTGTATCAAGTCACACGTGCCATCACTCACGTGATTGGCTTGCTGGGCACCTATGACTAGCAATCTCCCACTTGACCGAAAGCCAATCACCTATGTGTCTGATCCCCATCAGACCCCTGTGACGCTCAAAGGCAATCTGAGACAACGGCTTTGTTAGTGGATCTGCAATGTTATCTTCGGATGGAACTCTTTCCACTGCTACATATCCTCGGGCTACGATCTCTCTGATAAGTTGGAACCTCCTCAGAACACTTCTGATGAGACCCGGTTCCCTTATTTGAGTAATCACCCCATAGTTGTCGCAATATAAGGAAGTTGACTTCTCGCTATCCGGAACGACTCTCAAATCTGTGATGAACATCTTCAACCAGACTCCCTCCTTTGCTACATCTAATGCAGCAATGTACTCCGCCTCTGTAGTCGAGTCAGTAGTGGTATCTTGCTTGGAATTCTTCCAACATACTGCTCCTCCATTCAAGGTGTACACATACCTTGAATTCGACTTGCTATCATCGACATCAGACTAAAAACTTGAGTCAATGTGGCCTTCAACTTTAAGGCTATTACCTCCATATACTAGCAAAAGATCCTTAGTCCTTCTCAAGTACATAAGGATACACTTTACTGCTTTCCAGTGCTCCAAGCTTGGATCCGCCTGATACCTGCTCGTGACACTCAAAGCATGCGCTATATCAGGCCTAGTACATAGCATGGCATACATGATAGACCATATTGCTGAGGCATAAGGTATCATATCCATGTTCGCCCTTTCTTAGAATTTTCAATGCCAAACATTTTGACAATGGTTTATATGTACCTGGACTGGGACAAGCCAAGCATCCTCTTGGATCTATCTCTATAGATTCTAATCCCCAAGATATAGGATGCTTCTCCTAAGTCCTTCATGGAGAACTGTCTAGATAACCAAGCCTTTATCGTGGATAGCATTCCTACGTCATTCCCAATGATCAAGATGTCATCCACATATAACACCAAAAAGGTGATAACGCTCCCACTTACCTTCCTGTACACACAAGGCTCATCTTCGTTCTTAACGAAGTCATAAGATCTGATTGCCTCATCAAATCTTATGTTCCAACTTCGGGAAGCTTGCTTTAGTCCATAAATGGATCTAAACAACCTACACACCTTATCTGGGCAGTTCTTGGACACGAAACCCTCAGGTTGCATCATATACACCTCCTCCACGAGGTTCCCGTTGAGGAATGTGGTTTTCACATCCATCTGCCAGATCTCATAATCATAGTGTGCTGCAATAGCCAATAGAATTCTGATGGATTTTAGCATTGCTACGGGTGAGAAGGTTTCGTCGTAGTCAACACCTTGCCTTTGACGATACCCCTTAGCCACTAGCCTTGCTTTATAGGTCTCTACCTTTCCATCTACTCCGATCTTTTTCTTAAAGATCCATTTGCAACCGATGGGTACAATACCTTCGGGCGCATCAACTAGGTTCCAAACTTTATTGGAGTACATAGAATCCATCTCAGAATTCATGGCTTCTTGCCACTTCCCGGAGTCTATACTCATAATAGTCTCCTTGTAGGTCTGAGGATCAATATCCTCAACATCCTCTCCTCTAATATGTCCCACATATCTCTCAGGAGGATAAGATACTCTATCAGACCTATGTAAAGTTGAAAATTGTGTATTAGGTACCTGAACAGACTCTGGTTGTAGAGTGGTGCTTGAGCTTGGTTCTCCAACCTCGCTCAATTCTATCATTCTCCCACTGTCTCCGCCAAGAATGTGTTCCTTCTCAAGGAACACTGCTCTCTTAGCTACAAAGACCTTTTGGTCCTCGAGATGATAGAAACAATACCCACAAGTTTCCTTGGGGTATCCCACAAATTTGCATCGCTTTGTCCTTGATTCTAACTTATCGGGGTTATGTCTTTTAACGTGGGTAGGGCAGCCCCAAATCTTAACAACCTTAAGATTATGCTTCTTCCCTTTCCATATCTCATATGGTGTAGACACTACCGACTTAGTTGGAACTCTGTTCAGAAGGTATGTTGCGGTCTCTAGGGCATATCCCTAGAATAAGATGGGTAGGTCAGCGAAACTCATCATGGACCGTACCATATCTAATAATGTACGATTTCTCCTTTCAAAGACACCATTGAGCTGAGGTGTATAAGGAGGTGTCCATTGGGATAATATCCCATGGTTCTTGAGGAACTGAGTAAACTTTGTACTTAAGTACTCACCTCCTCGATCTGATCGAAGAGTTTTGATACTCTTTCCAATTTGGTTCTCCACCTCATTCCTATACTCTCTGAATTTCTCAAAGGCCTCGGACTTGTACTTCATTAAGTACACATATCCTAACCTTGAGAAATCATCAGTAAATGTAATGAAGTAGGAGTAACCTCCAATGGCATGAGTTAACATGGGTCCACATACATCACTATGTATGAGTTCCAACAACTCAGTGGCTCTCTCTTCAATTCCACTAAATGGAGAGTTGGTCAATTTTCCACGAATGCAAGGTTCACAAGTTGCATATGACACGTAGTCGAATGGATCTAGATATACATCATTTAGTAACTTTTGAATCCTTCTTTCATGGATGTGACCTAGCCTACAATGCCACAGGTATGCACTGTTCACCTCCTCTCGTTTCCTCTTAGACACTTACATTCATGATATGTGGAGTAGTGTCTTGCATAAACAAACCTTTATGCAATATTCCTCTCGTCAATCTCCCCTTAGCTTTGCTAGAATTTACAATAAATTGTAGATGTGATAAGCAATATTGGTATCCAATACCAATGCACTATCACAAAAATCTAACAATTGGAGATTGATCATGAATGTACCTGAAGCTTCACCAAGCTTTTGTTTCGCCCTTTCTGCAAGGTACTCTTTGCAGTTCCTCTTCCAGTACCCATCTTTACCACAGTGGAAGCATTGGCCTTTGTCCTTTATTGGGTATTTCTTAGCAACTTTTGCTTTACCTGGTCTGCCCTTGCCCTTTCCCTTCTTAAGGGACCTTTCTGCTTTCCTTTTCTTTCTGATCTCACCAGTATAGAGAACTGACTTCTCTTTCTTAAAAGTACTCTCTGCCTCCCTCAACATATTGAGGAGCTTTGGGAGAGTCACCTCAAGCTTGTTCATATTAAAATTCATTATGAACTATGAAAAAGAATCTAGTAGGGACTGAAGTACAATGTCCACACACAAGTTATTCTCTAGGACCATTCCTAGACCTGTGAGTTTCTCTCTCCACTCAATCATCTTTAGGACATGGTTCTGAACCGGTGTCCCCTCAGTCATCCCAGCGCGGAAAAGGCTCTTAGATATCTCATATCGCTGAGTCCTTCCCTGTTCCTCAAATAATTTACGGACATGTAGGAGAATGGATCTGGCATCCATCTTTTCATGTTGTCTCTGTAACTCAAGAGTCATAGAGCCCAACATATAGCACTGAGCAAGAGTGGAGTCATTAATGTACTTCACGTAGCGAGCGATCTCATCCTCGTTTGCCCCTTCTTCGGGCGTAGGCATCACTGTATCAAGGACGTACACGATTTTCTCCGTTGTGAGAACAATTCTCAAGTTACGGAGCCAATCCGTATAATTTGGACCAGTGAGGCGGTTGACATCAAGTATGCCACGTAAGGGATTTGAAAGCGACATTTTCTGAAAATAAAGATGCAGCAGAAATGAATAACATGTAGATTTTGCAAGAAATAAACTATCAAGATATGGACTTCTATCTTAATATGCTCCCACTATTTTACTAACGAGTCACGCGGCACCCTCAGCACGTGAAACGGAAGTCTCCGGCAGACTTCTAGTGGGGATCAGGATCCAATCAGCGTCTTAGTGTAACCTCGAGAGACTCGACCAATCACACTAAGCCTAAAAGGTAGGCAACTCTTGCCGATCACAACTCCTTGTGATTCCCGTCCTGTTCGGCCTCCGAATCACCATGGCCTCGAGGGACTCGACCAACCATGATGCTCGGTTAAGTCAACACCTTCGTTACAAGATGAGTCTGATTTGATGATATACCCTCGAGGGACTCGACCAAGTATACCATGCCCTCAGGTAACCGGTGACATCTCTATGTCGTAAGCAAGATAGCAAATCGCGATATAGATGAGTCTCGAGGGACTCGACCAACTCAACCTACACCGGGAATCGGTTCCTACTTATAACGATGGAAGGCCACGTGGGTCAATCTAATTGCCTCACGTTTACTGACTTAATATTATCGAGAGATGTTTCTAAGATTTGGTCTCCTAATATGACATGTCACACATATATATATTTAATATATATATACATCGCATGTAAATATATATACTAATCTAGTATGTGTATAATCAATTACACCAGATGATCATGAACCACAACCTAATGTGATTAGGCCCGAGCCAGTAGGCCTAATCACTCATATCAAGATCTATGTGTGCAACGGTGCATCTCCATGCCCTGTGATCGTCCATCTCGTCCTCGTCGGTTCCGTCGACATCTTGATACATCTTCATGCATCGCGATCGTCCGTCTCGTGGGTCCCACTATCGCATCCACACTCCCGCTGTGCCTCCTCATGTGATTACAACTTAATCATAGGCACGCAGGCCCGAGAATAAACGAGAAATATAATGGAGGCTCGCAGACCTCAATAATAATAATCACAAGTACACACATCACACGGTCCACGATCATCCGTCCACACATCATACATCACATGTATAAATAATCATCATCATGTAGGACTACTAGATAATAATAAAAATAATAATCAACTAAACCTTTTAATTAATTAATATTTTCTGAAATCAGGGACATGTAGGAAATTTCTGAATTTATAGGGGTATTTTTGTAATTTGGACAAAACATAGAAACTGGAATTTCTCAAATTTCGAGAGGTAAAACTGTCTTTTGCCCAGAAAACCCTAATGCCCTACTACCCTTTGCTGTTGCCACCGCCGCCGCCACCCTGCTGGCGACGGCCTGTGCGGCGGGGCGAGGGCGCTGCCCTCGCCTGCAGGCGGCACGCTCGCTAGCGGCGCTGCCGCTGCAGGTGGGCTCCCCCTTCGGGCGCCGCTGCCTCGGCAGGGGTTGTTGTCCCGCCGGGCGGCCGCCCCTGTGGGGGGGAGGGTTTCGCCCGCGGGAGCAGCGGCGGCAAGCACCGCTGCCCTGCGGCGCCTCGACCCGCGGGAGAAGCGGCCGCAGGCGTCTCTGCCCGCGGGCTGCCAGCCCCGCCGGATGCAAGCCCGCTGCAAGCAGGCCGCCGGCCGACTGCCGCAGGCACAGCGCTTGCGCATGCGCCGGCGCTGTGCTGCCTGCCTTCGGTTGCGCTGCACGCACGCAGATCGAGGGCAGCAACTATTGCTGCCCTTCCTTGTTTTTGCGTCAACGATTTTGACGTCAAAATTCTTCCTAAACACAACACACGCAGTTCAAAACCAATCATTCACACGAACAACTTGGCTCTGATACCACTGTTGGAAAAATCATGGGGGCGACATCACATGCGCAGCGGAAGAACAAGAAAACAAAATCCCTGATTCCCAAAAAGATGTTCGTCGTCGTGCGAAGATTGGTGCGCAAAAATCCGCGAAACATGAAACTGCGTATAGAGTAGATTGTGTTACCTAGGGAGATCGTATATCCCTGTTTCCTTGCAGATCCTTAGGAGAGGGTAAAGGAGGTCAAGCGTCCTCCTCTCTAGCGGTGATCCACACAGCAGGGTTGCGACGACGCTCCTCAAAAACTCCAGGCCTGATCTGAGGTGGAAAGGCAAGCAAAGGCTCTAGCCTTTGAGGCTCTGAATCCCTCCTATTTATAGAGATCCCCTGCCAAACCCTAATGGGTCCTCCCCTAGTGGGTATTGGATCTGCATCCAATAAGACAAGGGCTCCGTCGGATATCTCATATCCGAACCTCTACTCATCGCAATACCTACCATATGTGTGTGACCATCTAGGCCCAATATCGAGCTGGCCGTGAATCATACCTGTTAGAACTCCTTCTAACTCAGTGAATTATTATCTCTGTAATAATTCACTTGACTCATCGACTACGGAAGTACTAGGCCACTACGCCGTAGTCCCCAGACGATACAGGGGAATCCAATCCATTGGACCTGTCTGTCCTCAGTTACCGTGTACCTATAGTCCCTCATCCATCTAATATCCTAGAGACCGTATATTGAGCATGGTGCTGTCAGACCCATACGGTTTCTACTCGAGTCTCACTCTTATCGGATTCTCCCGGAGAACTCTTTCTCTCTCAACCCGAATGACCCTGGCCAGGGATTTGTCTGAGCAAGAACACATGGGATATTCCTCTCATGACGCCGAGAGTGGATGATCCTCTATCGACACTCAATAGCCCTCGTAAGGTCGACTACCACTCCCAATGACCATCTGTACTAGATTAGGGACAGCTAAACCTATAAGTCTGGTATCAAAGAGTGGAGCACTCATACAGGACATCCTTGGTGTCTCAAGTCTAAGGACCAAATACACCACTAGGACTACGGAATCGCTGTCTGACAATAAGGCATCATCAATCATCCAGCATTCCGTAAGCGGATCAATCAGTGAACTCATTCTCCAATGAGCACTTGTACTATATCCCTAGTGTCCCTACACGAGCAGCTATGAGACCAGCTGCATCCATCATATGGACGGGTATACAGCACACCAGTCTATCCGGTTATCACGATGTCCCTCTCGAGTAACCTATGACCGGGATCATTTAGGATATGTGTTTAAAGGTGAATCGATCTCATTATCGTGATCTCATCACGATCCGATTCCCATTGCATAAATCCAAGGACATCACAATATATGTATGCATTTATGCAATAGTTATAAAGTGATATACGCCAAAATATAATAAGCAAAAAGATTCTGTATCAAGTCACACGTGCTATCACTCACGTGATTGGCTTGCTGGGCACCTATGACTAGCATAACTTAGTTGGAATTCTATTCAGAAGGTAAGCTGTAGTCTCTAGTGTGTATCCCCAGAATGAGATAGGGAGGTCGACGAAACTCATCATGAATCGCACAATGTCTAATAGTGTGTGATTCCTCCTTTCGGATACACTATTGAGCTAGGGTGTATAAGCAGGTGTCCACTGGGACAGAATCTCATGATCATTGAGGAACTAGATGAACTCTGTACTCAAGTACTCACCTCTTCGATCTGATCGAAGAGTCTTGATGCTCTTTCTAGTATGATTCTCTACTTCAT